>NC_133138.1:97500-160000 GCF_048418815.1 Hemitrygon akajei | reverse complement strand
GGTTCAACGAACCGGGTGTGCACTGGGACACATCATCAGTAATGTAACCTCGGATCATCAGGTGTTTCGGGCCTTTAATCACTAGACACCCTACTCGAGGTGGCCCAACAGTGTCAGGCTCAGACACTGCCTGTATTCCTCCCAGGGACCAATAATGAGAGGCATGTAATTCTAAGGGTAATGATATTTTTTTAAAAAAAATCACTACCTGGCATCTATATGCCAAGGGTTACATGGAAAATAAAACAATAATATTCTTACCACTAGTTTTGTGTCTTGGGTCAACCACTTTAACTCCAACAAACTGCCTCCAACAACGCTTGACTCCCGCCTGGGAGACCAAATCCACTTACTCCCATCACTCCGGTCTCCCGGGGAGGTCTCTGAAAAATGCTATCCGGTTAAAACATCCCTAGCCCGGGACTCCATCTCCACTTTTATTGTGTCCTAAAACCTGTCTAACCACTCCAACTGCAGACCCTATCTGTTGCTAGGATACCAAGCAGCCTTACCTATTCAACTCTTAAAGGTACACTGTCCATTTGGGTTTAAATATCTAAGCCTTCTTATTGGCCTCCAGTGGCCTGGAGAATGAAGAGCGTGTCACTGTAAGGTTAGGTTGAGATTATGCGGGCAGTGGGCAAAAAAGCCCCCTCGTGTTTTTTGATCTCGCCACTTGAGATTCAATTTCACGTGACCCTGCCACTTTGAACTGGCCCACGCCTTCATTAACCAGGTCCACCACTTGCCTTTATTGAAACTTGCCCCTCTTAACACAGAATATCCAATTTATGGGAATTTACTAAGTTAGGGTGAAATTATGCGGGCAGTGGGCAATTCAGCCCTCTTGTGCTTTCTGATCTTGCCACTTGAGATTCAGTTTCACACGACCCTGCCACTTCAAAATGACCGACGCCTTCACTAACCAGGTCCAACACTCATCCCTGTTGAAATTTACCCCTCTCGACCCGGAGCACTAAGTCTATGGGGATTTAACAAGGGTCAATCAGGGTGTGCTTTGGGTTTGTGGGGCTAAAACCAGAGTTAATCGGGAAGTGCCTAAAATTTATGGGGATGTGCACCCCATCTGGATTAGGTTTAAATTTTAAACCACACAGGCAGTGGGCAATTCAGCCCTCTTGTGCTTTCTGATCTCGCCACCAGAGATTCAGTTTCACACGATCCTGCCACTTTAAACTGGCCCGCGCCTTTACCAACCAGGCCCAACACTTATCCCTGTTGATCAGTCAGGGTGTGCTTTAGGTTTGTACGGCTGAAGCCAGAGTTCCTAGGGTTTGTGGGGGTGTATGCCCCTTTTGGACCTTAGGATTAGGTTTAAATTTTAGGCTAATGGATATATTTAAACTGGCCGACGCCTTCACCAATCAGACCCAACACTTATTCCTGTTGAAATTACCCCTCTTGACACGGGACACTGTCTATGGGAGTTTAGCAAGGGTCAATCAGGATGTGCTTTGGGTTTGTGGGGCTAAAGCCAGGGTTAATCGGGGAGTGAATAGGGTTTGTGGGGGTGTGTACCCCATCTAAACTTTAGTAGGGTTTGTGGGGGTGTGTACCCCATCTAAACTTTAATAGGGTTTGTGGGGGTGTGTACCCCATCTAAACTTTAGTAGGGTTTGTGGGGGTGTGTACCCCATCTAAACTTTAATAGGGTTTGTGGGGGTGTGTACCCCATCTAAACTTTAGTAAGGTTTGTGGGGGTGTATACCCCATCTAAACTTTAAGATTAGGTTTAAGTTTTAAGCTAGTGAATATATATGTTTGACTAGGAGATATTAGAATGGGTTAGGGTCAGGGTTAGGGTCAGGGTCCCGCATTAGGGTTTTAGGGTTAGGGTTAGGGTTAGGGTTAGGGTTAGGGTTAGGGTTAGGGTTAGGGTTAGGGTTAGGGTTAGGGTTAGGGTTAGGGTTAGGGTTAGGGTTAGGGTTAGGGTTAGGGTTAGGGTTAGGTTGAGATTATGCGGGCAGTGGGCAAAAAAGCCCCCTCGTGTTTTTTGATCTCGCCACTTGAGATTCAATTTCACGTGACCCTGCCACTTTGAACTGGCCCACGCCTTCATTAACCAGGTCCACCACTTGCCTTTATTGAAACTTGCCCCTCTTAACACAGAATATCCAGTTTATGGGAATTTACTAAGTTAGGGTGAAATTATGCGGGCAGTGGGCAATTCAGCCCTCTTGTGCTTTCTGATCTTGCCACTTGAGATTCAGTTTCACACGACCCTGCCACTTCAAAATGACCGACGCCTTCACTAACCAAGTCCAACACTCATCCCTGTTGAAATTTACCCCTCTCGACCCGGAGCACTAAGTCTATGGGGATTTAACAAGGGTCAATCAGGGTGTGCTTTGGGTTTGTGGGGCTAAAACCAGAGTTAATCGGGAAGTGCCTAAAATTTATGGGGATGTGCACCCCATCTGGATTAGGTTTAAATTTTAAACCATACAGGCAGTGGGCAATTCAGCCCTCTTGTGCTTTCTGATCTCGCCACCAGAGATTCAGTTTCACACGATCCTGCCACTTTAAACTGACCCACGCCTTTACTAACCAGGCCCAACACTTATCCCTGTTGATCAGTCAGGGTGTGCTTTAGGTTTGTACGGCTGAAGCCAGAGTTCCTAGGGTTTGTGGGGGTGTATGCCCCTTTTGGACCTTAGGATTAGGTTTAAATTTTAGGCTAGTGGATATATTTAAACTGGCCGACGCCTTCACCAATCAGACCCAACACTTATTCCTGTTGAAATTACCCCTCTTGACACGGGACACTGTCTATGGGGGTTTAGCAAGGGTCAATCAGGATGTGCTTTGGGTTTGTGGGGCTAAAGCCAGGGTTAATCGGGGAGTGAATAGGGTTTGTGGGGGTGTGTACCCCATCTAAACTTTAGTAGGGTTTATGGGGGTGTGTACCCCATCTAAACTTTAGTAGGGTTTGTGGGGGTGTGTACCCCATCTAAACTTTAGTAGGGTTTGTGGGGGTGTGTACCCCATCTAAACTTTAAGATTAGGTTTAAGTTTTAAGCTAGTGAATATATATGTTTGACTAGGAGATATTAGAATACAGAATTTTAAATGACAGTATATGAACTGCTATGGCGAATGAGCTAGTATAATAAAGCCAGGTTAATCTGGACCATGCCTTTCATTATCAAGGTCCGACACCACTTGGTTCAACGAACCGGGTGTGCACTGGGACACATCATCAGTAATGTAACCTCGGATCATCAGGTGTTTCGGGCCTTTAATCACTAGACACCCTACTCGAGGTGGCCCAACAGTGTCAGGCTCAGACACTGCCTGTATTCCTCCCAGGGACCAATAATGAGAGGCATGTAATTTTAAGGGTAATGATATTTTTTAAAAAAAAAAAATCACTACCTGGCATCTATATGCCAAGGGTTACATGGAAAATAAAACAATAATATTCTTACCACTAGTTTTGTGTCTTGGGTCAACCATTTTAACTCCAACAAACTGCCTCCAACAACGCTTGACTCCCGCCTGGGAGACCAAATCCACTTACTCCCATCACTCCGGTCTCCCGGGGAGGTCTCTGAAAAATGCTATCCGGTTAAAACGTCCCTAGCCCGGGACTCCATCTCCACTTTTATTGTGTCCTAAAACCTGTCTGACCACTCCAACTGCAGACCCTATCTGTTGCTAGGATACCGAGCAGCCTTACCTATTCAACTCTTAAAGGTACACTGTCCATTTGGGTTTAAATATCTAAGCCTTCTTATTGGCCTCCAGTGGCCTGGAGAATGAAGAGCGTGTCACTGTAAGGTTAGGTTGAGATTATGCGGGCAGTGGGCAAAAAAGCCCCCTCGTGTTTTTTGATCTCGCCACTTGAGATTCAATTTCACGTGACCCTGCCACTTTGAACTGGCCCACGCCTTCATTAACCAGGTCCACCACTTGCCTTTATTGAAACTTGCCCCTCTTAACACAGAATATCCAGTTTATGGGAATTTACTAAGTTAGGGTGAAATTATGCGGGCAGTGGGCAATTCAGCCCTCTTGTGCTTTCTGATCTTGCCACTTGAGATTCAGTTTCACACGACCCTGCCACTTCAAAATGACCGACGCCTTCACTAACCAAGTCCAACACTCATCCCTGTTGAAATTTACCCCTCTCGACCCGGAGCACTAAGTCTATGGGGATTTAACAAGGGTCAATCAGGGTGTGCTTTGGGTTTGTGGGGCTAAAACCAGAGTTAATCGGGAAGTGCCTAAAATTTATGGGGATGTGCACCCCATCTGGATTAGGTTTAAATTTTAAACCATACAGGCAGTGGGCAATTCAGCCCTCTTGTGCTTTCTGATCTCGCCACCAGAGATTCAGTTTCACACGATCCTGCCACTTTAAACTGACCCACGCCTTTACTAACCAGGCCCAACACTTATCCCTGTTGATCAGTCAGGGTGTGCTTTAGGTTTGTACGGCTGAAGCCAGAGTTCCTAGGGTTTGTGGGGGTGTATGCCCCTTTTGGACCTTAGGATTAGGTTTAAATTTTAGGCTAGTGGATATATTTAAACTGGCCGACGCCTTCACCAATCAGACCCAACACTTATTCCTGTTGAAATTACCCCTCTTGACACGGGACACTGTCTATGGGGGTTTAGCAAGGGTCAATCAGGATGTGCTTTGGGTTTGTGGGGCTAAAGCCAGGGTTAATCGGGGAGTGAATAGGGTTTGTGGGGGTGTGTACCCCATCTAAACTTTAGTAGGGTTTATGGGGGTGTGTACCCCATCTAAACTTTAGTAGGGTTTGTGGGGGTGTGTACCCCATCTAAACTTTAGTAGGGTTTGTGGGGGTGTGTACCCCATCTAAACTTTAAGATTAGGTTTAAGTTTTAAGCTAGTGAATATATATGTTTGACTAGGAGATATTAGAATACAGAATTTTAAATGACAGTATATGAACTGCTATGGCGAATGAGCTAGTATAATAAAGCCAGGTTAATCTGGACCATGCCTTTCATTATCAAGGTCCGACACCACTTGGTTCAACGAACCGGGTGTGCACTGGGACACATCATCAGTAATGTAACCTCGGATCATCAGGTGTTTCGGGCCTTTAATCACTAGACACCCTACTCGAGGTGGCCCAACAGTGTCAGGCTCAGACACTGCCTGTATTCCTCCCAGGGACCAATAATGAGAGGCATGTAATTTTAAGGGTAATGATATTTTTTAAAAAAAAAAAATCACTACCTGGCATCTATATGCCAAGGGTTACATGGAAAATAAAACAATAATATTCTTACCACTAGTTTTGTGTCTTGGGTCAACCATTTTAACTCCAACAAACTGCCTCCAACAACGCTTGACTCCCGCCTGGGAGACCAAATCCACTTACTCCCATCACTCCGGTCTCCCGGGGAGGTCTCTGAAAAATGCTATCCGGTTAAAACGTCCCTAGCCCGGGACTCCATCTCCACTTTTATTGTGTCCTAAAACCTGTCTGACCACTCCAACTGCAGACCCTATCTGTTGCTAGGATACCGAGCAGCCTTACCTATTCAACTCTTAAAGGTACACTGTCCATTTGGGTTTAAATATCTAAGCCTTCTTATTGGCCTCCAGTGGCCTGGAGAATGAAGAGCGTGTCACTGTAAGGTTAGGTTGAGATTATGCGGGCAGTGGGCAAAAAAGCCCCCTCGTGTTTTTTGATCTCGCCACTTGAGATTCAATTTCACGTGACCCTGCCACTTTGAACTGGCCCACGCCTTCATTAACCAGGTCCACCACTTGCCTTTATTGAAACTTGCCCCTCTTAACACAGAATATCCAGTTTATGGGAATTTACTAAGTTAGGGTGAAATTATGCGGGCAGTGGGCAATTCAGCCCTCTTGTGCTTTCTGATCTTGCCACTTGAGATTCAGTTTCACACGACCCTGCCACTTCAAAATGACCGACGCCTTCACTAACCAAGTCCAACACTCATCCCTGTTGAAATTTACCCCTCTCGACCCGGAGCACTAAGTCTATGGGGATTTAACAAGGGTCAATCAGGGTGTGCTTTGGGTTTGTGGGGCTAAAACCAGAGTTAATCGGGAAGTGCCTAAAATTTATGGGGATGTGCACCCCATCTGGATTAGGTTTAAATTTTAAACCATACAGGCAGTGGGCAATTCAGCCCTCTTGTGCTTTCTGATCTCGCCACCAGAGATTCAGTTTCACACGATCCTGCCACTTTAAACTGACCCACGCCTTTACTAACCAGGCCCAACACTTATCCCTGTTGATCAGTCAGGGTGTGCTTTAGGTTTGTACGGCTGAAGCCAGAGTTCCTAGGGTTTGTGGGGGTGTATGCCCCTTTTGGACCTTAGGATTAGGTTTAAATTTTAGGCTAGTGGATATATTTAAACTGGCCGACGCCTTCACCAATCAGACCCAACACTTATTCCTGTTGAAATTACCCCTCTTGACACGGGACACTGTCTATGGGGGTTTAGCAAGGGTCAATCAGGATGTGCTTTGGGTTTGTGGGGCTAAAGCCAGGGTTAATCGGGGAGTGAATAGGGTTTGTGGGGGTGTGTACCCCATCTAAACTTTAGTAGGGTTTATGGGGGTGTGTACCCCATCTAAACTTTAGTAGGGTTTGTGGGGGTGTGTACCCCATCTAAACTTTAGTAGGGTTTGTGGGGGTGTGTACCCCATCTAAACTTTAAGATTAGGTTTAAGTTTTAAGCTAGTGAATATATATGTTTGACTAGGAGATATTAGAATACAGAATTTTAAATGACAGTATATGAACTGCTATGGCGAATGAGCTAGTATAATAAAGCCAGGTTAATCTGGACCATGCCTTTCATTATCAAGGTCCGACACCACTTGGTTCAACGAACCGGGTGTGCACTGGGACACATCATCAGTAATGTAACCTCGGATCATCAGGTGTTTCGGGCCTTTAATCACTAGACACCCTACTCGAGGTGGCCCAACAGTGTCAGGCTCAGACACTGCCTGTATTCCTCCCAGGGACCAATAATGAGAGGCATGTAATTTTAAGGGTAATGATATTTTTTTTAAAAAAAAAATCACTACCTGGCATCTATATGCCAAGGGTTACATGGAAAATAAAACAATAATATTCTTACCACTAGTTTTGTGTCTTGGGTCAACCATTTTAACTCCAACAAACTGCCTCCAACAACGCTTGACTCCCGCCTGGGAGACCAAATCCACTTACTCCCATCACTCCGGTCTCCCGGGGAGGTCTCTGAAAAATGCTATCCGGTTAAAACGTCCCTAGCCCGGGACTCCATCTCCACTTTTATTGTGTCCTAAAACCTGTCTGACCACTCCAACTGCAGACCCTATCTGTTGCTAGGATACCGAGCAGCCTTACCTATTCAACTCTTAAAGGTACACTGTCCATTTGGGTTTAAATATCTAAGCCTTCTTATTGGCCTCCAGTGGCCTGGAGAATGAAGAGCGTGTCACTGTAAGGTTAGGTTGAGATTATGCGGGCAGTGGGCAAAAAAGCCCCCTCGTGTTTTTTGATCTCGCCACTTGAGATTCAATTTCACGTGACCCTGCCACTTTGAACTGGCCCACGCCTTCATTAACCAGGTCCACCACTTGCCTTTATTGAAACTTGCCCCTCTTAACACAGAATATCCAGTTTATGGGAATTTACTAAGTTAGGGTGAAATTATGCGGGCAGTGGGCAATTCAGCCCTCTTGTGCTTTCTGATCTTGCCACTTGAGATTCAGTTTCACACGACCCTGCCACTTCAAAATGACCGACGCCTTCACTAACCAAGTCCAACACTCATCCCTGTTGAAATTTACCCCTCTCGACCCGGAGCACTAAGTCTATGGGGATTTAACAAGGGTCAATCAGGGTGTGCTTTGGGTTTGTGGGGCTAAAACCAGAGTTAATCGGGAAGTGCCTAAAATTTATGGGGATGTGCACCCCATCTGGATTAGGTTTAAATTTTAAACCATACAGGCAGTGGGCAATTCAGCCCTCTTGTGCTTTCTGATCTCGCCACCAGAGATTCAGTTTCACACGATCCTGCCACTTTAAACTGACCCACGCCTTTACTAACCAGGCCCAACACTTATCCCTGTTGATCAGTCAGGGTGTGCTTTAGGTTTGTACGGCTGAAGCCAGAGTTCCTAGGGTTTGTGGGGGTGTATGCCCCTTTTGGACCTTAGGATTAGGTTTAAATTTTAGGCTAGTGGATATATTTAAACTGGCCGACGCCTTCACCAATCAGACCCAACACTTATTCCTGTTGAAATTACCCCTCTTGACACGGGACACTGTCTATGGGGGTTTAGCAAGGGTCAATCAGGATGTGCTTTGGGTTTGTGGGGCTAAAGCCAGGGTTAATCGGGGAGTGAATAGGGTTTGTGGGGGTGTGTACCCCATCTAAACTTTAGTAGGGTTTATGGGGGTGTGTACCCCATCTAAACTTTAGTAGGGTTTGTGGGGGTGTGTACCCCATCTAAACTTTAGTAGGGTTTGTGGGGGTGTGTACCCCATCTAAACTTTAAGATTAGGTTTAAGTTTTAAGCTAGTGAATATATATGTTTGACTAGGAGATATTAGAATACAGAATTTTAAATGACAGTATATGAACTGCTATGGCGAATGAGCTAGTATAATAAAGCCAGGTTAATCTGGACCATGCCTTTCATTATCAAGGTCCGACACCACTTGGTTCAACGAACCGGGTGTGCACTGGGACACATCATCAGTAATGTAACCTCGGATCATCAGGTGTTTCGGGCCTTTAATCACTAGACACCCTACTCGAGGTGGCCCAACAGTGTCAGGCTCAGACACTGCCTGTATTCCTCCCAGGGACCAATAATGAGAGGCATGTAATTTTAAGGGTAATGATATTTTTTAAAAAAAAAAAATCACTACCTGGCATCTATATGCCAAGGGTTACATGGAAAATAAAACAATAATATTCTTACCACTAGTTTTGTGTCTTGGGTCAACCATTTTAACTCCAACAAACTGCCTCCAACAACGCTTGACTCCCGCCTGGGAGACCAAATCCACTTACTCCCATCACTCCGGTCTCCCGGGGAGGTCTCTGAAAAATGCTATCCGGTTAAAACGTCCCTAGCCCGGGACTCCATCTCCACTTTTATTGTGTCCTAAAACCTGTCTGACCACTCCAACTGCAGACCCTATCTGTTGCTAGGATACCGAGCAGCCTTACCTATTCAACTCTTAAAGGTACACTGTCCATTTGGGTTTAAATATCTAAGCCTTCTTATTGGCCTCCAGTGGCCTGGAGAATGAAGAGCGTGTCACTGTAAGGTTAGGTTGAGATTATGCGGGCAGTGGGCAAAAAAGCCCCCTCGTGTTTTTTGATCTCGCCACTTGAGATTCAATTTCACGTGACCCTGCCACTTTGAACTGGCCCACGCCTTCATTAACCAGGTCCACCACTTGCCTTTATTGAAACTTGCCCCTCTTAACACAGAATATCCAGTTTATGGGAATTTACTAAGTTAGGGTGAAATTATGCGGGCAGTGGGCAATTCAGCCCTCTTGTGCTTTCTGATCTTGCCACTTGAGATTCAGTTTCACACGACCCTGCCACTTCAAAATGACCGACGCCTTCACTAACCAAGTCCAACACTCATCCCTGTTGAAATTTACCCCTCTCGACCCGGAGCACTAAGTCTATGGGGATTTAACAAGGGTCAATCAGGGTGTGCTTTGGGTTTGTGGGGCTAAAACCAGAGTTAATCGGGAAGTGCCTAAAATTTATGGGGATGTGCACCCCATCTGGATTAGGTTTAAATTTTAAACCATACAGGCAGTGGGCAATTCAGCCCTCTTGTGCTTTCTGATCTCGCCACCAGAGATTCAGTTTCACACGATC
Organism: Hemitrygon akajei; assembly: GCF_048418815.1. Taxonomy (NCBI): domain Eukaryota; kingdom Metazoa; phylum Chordata; class Chondrichthyes; order Myliobatiformes; family Dasyatidae; genus Hemitrygon; species Hemitrygon akajei. The sequence goes on along the minus strand of NC_133138.1, from coordinate 150,117 downwards.
CTGCCACTTTAAACTGACCCACGCCTTTACTAACCAGGCCCAACACTTATCCCTGTTGATCAGTCAGGGTGTGCTTTAGGTTTGTACGGCTGAAGCCAGAGTTCCTAGGGTTTGTGGGGGTGTATGCCCCTTTTGGACCTTAGGATTAGGTTTAAATTTTAGGCTAGTGGATATATTTAAACTGGCCGACGCCTTCACCAATCAGACCCAACACTTATTCCTGTTGAAATTACCCCTCTTGACACGGGACACTGTCTATGGGGGTTTAGCAAGGGTCAATCAGGATGTGCTTTGGGTTTGTGGGGCTAAAGCCAGGGTTAATCGGGGAGTGAATAGGGTTTGTGGGGGTGTGTACCCCATCTAAACTTTAGTAGGGTTTATGGGGGTGTGTACCCCATCTAAACTTTAGTAGGGTTTGTGGGGGTGTGTACCCCATCTAAACTTTAGTAGGGTTTGTGGGGGTGTGTACCCCATCTAAACTTTAAGATTAGGTTTAAGTTTTAAGCTAGTGAATATATATGTTTGACTAGGAGATATTAGAATACAGAATTTTAAATGACAGTATATGAACTGCTATGGCGAATGAGCTAGTATAATAAAGCCAGGTTAATCTGGACCATGCCTTTCATTATCAAGGTCCGACACCACTTGGTTCAACGAACCGGGTGTGCACTGGGACACATCATCAGTAATGTAACCTCGGATCATCAGGTGTTTCGGGCCTTTAATCACTAGACACCCTACTCGAGGTGGCCCAACAGTGTCAGGCTCAGACACTGCCTGTATTCCTCCCAGGGACCAATAATGAGAGGCATGTAATTTTAAGGGTAATGATATTTTTTAAAAAAAAAAAATCACTACCTGGCATCTATATGCCAAGGGTTACATGGAAAATAAAACAATAATATTCTTACCACTAGTTTTGTGTCTTGGGTCAACCATTTTAACTCCAACAAACTGCCTCCAACAACGCTTGACTCCCGCCTGGGAGACCAAATCCACTTACTCCCATCACTCCGGTCTCCCGGGGAGGTCTCTGAAAAATGCTATCCGGTTAAAACGTCCCTAGCCCGGGACTCCATCTCCACTTTTATTGTGTCCTAAAACCTGTCTGACCACTCCAACTGCAGACCCTATCTGTTGCTAGGATACCGAGCAGCCTTACCTATTCAACTCTTAAAGGTACACTGTCCATTTGGGTTTAAATATCTAAGCCTTCTTATTGGCCTCCAGTGGCCTGGAGAATGAAGAGCGTGTCACTGTAAGGTTAGGTTGAGATTATGCGGGCAGTGGGCAAAAAAGCCCCCTCGTGTTTTTTGATCTCGCCACTTGAGATTCAATTTCACGTGACCCTGCCACTTTGAACTGGCCCACGCCTTCATTAACCAGGTCCACCACTTGCCTTTATTGAAACTTGCCCCTCTTAACACAGAATATCCAGTTTATGGGAATTTACTAAGTTAGGGTGAAATTATGCGGGCAGTGGGCAATTCAGCCCTCTTGTGCTTTCTGATCTTGCCACTTGAGATTCAGTTTCACACGACCCTGCCACTTCAAAATGACCGACGCCTTCACTAACCAAGTCCAACACTCATCCCTGTTGAAATTTACCCCTCTCGACCCGGAGCACTAAGTCTATGGGGATTTAACAAGGGTCAATCAGGGTGTGCTTTGGGTTTGTGGGGCTAAAACCAGAGTTAATCGGGAAGTGCCTAAAATTTATGGGGATGTGCACCCCATCTGGATTAGGTTTAAATTTTAAACCATACAGGCAGTGGGCAATTCAGCCCTCTTGTGCTTTCTGATCTCGCCACCAGAGATTCAGTTTCACACGATCCTGCCACTTTAAACTGACCCACGCCTTTACTAACCAGGCCCAACACTTATCCCTGTTGATCAGTCAGGGTGTGCTTTAGGTTTGTACGGCTGAAGCCAGAGTTCCTAGGGCTTGTGGGGGTGTATGCCCCTTTTGGACCTTAGGATTAGGTTTAAATTTTAGGCTAGTGGATATATTTAAACTGGCCGACGCCTTCACCAATCAGACCCAACACTTATTCCTGTTGAAATTACCCCTCTTGACACGGGACACTGTCTATGGGGGTTTAGCAAGGGTCAATCAGGATGTGCTTTGGGTTTGTGGGGCTAAAGCCAGGGTTAATCGGGGAGTGAATAGGGTTTGTGGGGGTGTGTACCCCATCTAAACTTTAGTAGGGTTTATGGGGGTGTGTACCCCATCTAAACTTTAGTAGGGTTTGTGGGGGTGTGTACCCCATCTAAACTTTAGTAGGGTTTGTGGGGGTGTGTACCCCATCTAAACTTTAAGATTAGGTTTAAGTTTTAAGCTAGTGAATATATATGTTTGACTAGGAGATATTAGAATACAGAATTTTAAATGACAGTATATGAACTGCTATGGCGAATGAGCTAGTATAATAAAGCCAGGTTAATCTGGACCATGCCTTTCATTATCAAGGTCCGACACCACTTGGTTCAACGAACCGGGTGTGCACTGGGACACATCATCAGTAATGTAACCTCGGATCATCAGGTGTTTCGGGCCTTTAATCACTAGACACCCTACTCGAGGTGGCCCAACAGTGTCAGGCTCAGACACTGCCTGTATTCCTCCCAGGGACCAATAATGAGAGGCATGTAATTTTAAGGGTAATGATATTTTTAAAAAAAAAAAAATCACTACCTGGCATCTATATGCCAAGGGTTACATGGAAAATAAAACAATAATATTCTTACCACTAGTTTTGTGTCTTGGGTCAACCATTTTAACTCCAACAAACTGCCTCCAACAACGCTTGACTCCCGCCTGGGAGACCAAATCCACTTACTCCCATCACTCCGGTCTCCCGGGGAGGTCTCTGAAAAATGCTATCCGGTTAAAACGTCCCTAGCCCGGGACTCCATCTCCACTTTTATTGTGTCCTAAAACCTGTCTGACCACTCCAACTGCAGACCCTATCTGTTGCTAGGATACCGAGCAGCCTTACCTATTCAACTCTTAAAGGTACACTGTCCATTTGGGTTTAAATATCTAAGCCTTCTTATTGGCCTCCAGTGGCCTGGAGAATGAAGAGCGTGTCACTGTAAGGTTAGGTTGAGATTATGCGGGCAGTGGGCAAAAAAGCCCCCTCGTGTTTTTTGATCTCGCCACTTGAGATTCAATTTCACGTGACCCTGCCACTTTGAACTGGCCCACGCCTTCATTAACCAGGTCCACCACTTGCCTTTATTGAAACTTGCCCCTCTTAACACAGAATATCCAGTTTATGGGAATTTACTAAGTTAGGGTGAAATTATGCGGGCAGTGGGCAATTCAGCCCTCTTGTGCTTTCTGATCTTGCCACTTGAGATTCAGTTTCACACGACCCTGCCACTTCAAAATGACCGACGCCTTCACTAACCAAGTCCAACACTCATCCCTGTTGAAATTTACCCCTCTCGACCCGGAGCACTAAGTCTATGGGGATTTAACAAGGGTCAATCAGGGTGTGCTTTGGGTTTGTGGGGCTAAAACCAGAGTTAATCGGGAAGTGCCTAAAATTTATGGGGATGTGCACCCCATCTGGATTAGGTTTAAATTTTAAACCATACAGGCAGTGGGCAATTCAGCCCTCTTGTGCTTTCTGATCTCGCCACCAGAGATTCAGTTTCACACGATCCTGCCACTTTAAACTGACCCACGCCTTTACTAACCAGGCCCAACACTTATCCCTGTTGATCAGTCAGGGTGTGCTTTAGGTTTGTACGGCTGAAGCCAGAGTTCCTAGGGTTTGTGGGGGTGTATGCCCCTTTTGGACCTTAGGATTAGGTTTAAATTTTAGGCTAGGGTTAGGGTTAGGGTTAGGGTTAGGGTTAGGGTTAGGGTTAGGGTTAGGGTTAGGGTTAGGGTTAGGGTTAGGGTTAGGGTTAGGGTTAGGGTTAGGGTTAGGGTTAGGGTTAGGGTTTAGGGTTAGGGTTAGGGTTAGGGTTAGGGTTAGGGTTAGGGTTAGGGTTAGGGTTAGGGTTAGGGTTAGGGTTAGGGTTAGGGTTTAGGGTTAGGGTTAGGGTTAGGGTTAGGGTTAGGGTTAGGGTTAGGGCCCGCATTAGGGTTAGGGTTAGGGTTAGGGTTAGGGTTAGGGTTAGGGTTAGGGTTAGGGTTAGGGTTAGGTTGAGATTATGCGGGCAGTAGGCAAAAAAGCCCCCTCGTGTTTTTTGATCTCGCCACTTGAGATTCAATTTCACGTGACCCTGCCACTTTGAACTGGCCCACGCCTTCATTAACCAGGTCCACCACTTGCCTTTATTGAAACTTGCCCCTCTTAACACAGAATATCCAGTTTATGGGAATTTACTAAGTTAGGGTGAAATTATGCGGGCAGTGGGCAATTCAGCCCTCTTGTGCTTTCTGATCTTGCCACTTGAGATTCAGTTTCACACGACCCTGCCACTTCAAAATGACCGACGCCTTGACTAACCAAGTCCAACACTCATCCCTGTTGAGATTTACCCCTCTCGACCCGGAGAACTAGGTCTATGGGGATTTAACAAGGGTCAATCAGGGTGTGCTTTGGGTTTGTGGGGCTGAAGCCAGGGCTAATCGGGAAGTGCCTAGGGTTTGTGGGGGTGGGTTAGGGTTAGGGTTAGGGTTAGGGTTAGGGTTAGGGTTAGGGTTAGGGTTAGGGTTAGGGTTAGGGTTAGGGTTAGGGTTAGGGTTAGGGTTAGGGTTAGGGTTAGGGTTAGGGTTAGGGTTAGGGTTAGGGTTAGGGTTAGGGTTTAGGGTTAGGGTTAGGGTTTAGGGTTAGGGTTAGGGTTAGGGTTAGGGTTAGGGTTAGGGTTAGGTTGAGATTATGCGGGCAGTAGGCAAAAAAGCCCCCTCGTGTTTTTTGATCTCGCCACTTGAGATTCAATTTCACGTGACCCTGCCACTTTGAACTGGCCCACGCCTTCATTAACCAGGTCCACCACTTGCCTTTATTGAAACTTGCCCCTCTTAACACAGAATATCCAGTTTATGGGAATTTACTAAGTTAGGGTAAAATTATGCGGGCAGTGGGCAATTCAGCCCTCTTGTGCTTTCTGATCTTGTCACTTGAGATTCAGTTTCACACGACCCTGCCACTTCAAAATGACCGACGCCTTCACTAACCAAGTCCAACACTCATCCCTGTTGAAATTTACCCCTCTCGACCCGGAGCACTAGGTCTATGGGGATTTAACAAGGGTCAATCAGGGTGTGCTTTGGGTTTGTGGGGCTAAAACCAGAGTTAATCGGGAAGTGCCTAAAATTTATGGGGATGTGCACCCCATCTGGATTAGGTTTAAATTTTAAACCATACAGGCAGTGGGCAATTCAGCCCTCTTGTGCTTTCTGATCTCGCCACCAGAGATTCAGTTTCACACGATCCTGCCACTTTAAACTGGCCCACGCCTTTACCAACCAGGCCCAACACTTATCCCTGTTGATCAGTCAGGGTGTGCTTTAGGTTTGTACGGCTGAAGCCAGAGTTCCTAGGGTTTGTGGGGGTGTATGCCCCTTTTGGACCCTAGGATTAGGTTTAAATTTTAGGCTAGTGGATATATTTAAACTGGCCGACGCCTTCACCAATCAGACCCAACACTTCTTCCTGTTGAAATTACCCCTCTTGACACGGGACACTGTCTATGGGGGTTTAGCAAGGGTCAATCAGGATGTGCTTTGGGTTTGTGGGGCTAAAGCCAGGGTTAATCGGGGAGTGAATAGGGTTTGTGGGGGTGTGTACCCCATCTAAACTTTAGTAGGGTTTGTGGGGGTGTGTACCCCATCTAAACTTTAGTAGGGTTTGTGGGGGTGTGTACCCCATCTAAACTTTAGTAGGGTTTGTGGGGGTGTGTACCCCATCTAGACTTTAAGATTAGGTTTAAGTTTTAAGCTAGTGAATATATATGTTTGACTAGGAGATATTAGAATACAGAATTTTAAATGACAGTATATGAACTGCTATGGCGAATGAGCTAGTATAATAAAGCCAGATTAATCTAGACCATGCCTTTCATTATCAAGGTCCGACACCACTTGGTTCAACGAACCGGGTGTGCACTGGGACACATCATCAGTAATGTAACCTCGGATCATCAGGTGTTTCGGGCCTTTAATCACTAGACACCCTACTCGAGGTGGCCCAACAGTGTCAAGCTCAGACACTGCCTGTATTCCTCCCAGGGACCAATAATGAGAGGCATGTAATTCTAAGGGTAATGATATTTTTTTAAAAAAATCACTACCTGGCATCTATATGCCAAGGGTTACATGGAAAATAAAACAATAATATTCTTACCACTAGTTTTGTGTCTTGGGTCAACCATTTTAACTCCAACAAACTGCCTCCAACAATGCTTGACTCCCGCCTGGGAGACCAAATCCACTTACTCCCATCACTCCGGTCTCCCGGGGAGGTCTCTGAAAAATGCTATCCGGTTAAAACGTCCCTAGCCTGGGACCTTTTATTGTGTCCTAAAACCTGTCTAACCACTCCAACTGCAGACCCTATCTGTTGCTAGGATACCAAGCAGCCTTACTTATTCAACTCTTAAAGGTACACTGTCCATTTGGGTTTAAATATCTAAGCCTTCTTATTGGCCTCCAGTGGCCTGGAGAATGAAGAGCGTGTCACTGTAAGGTTAGGTTGAGATTATGCGGGCAGTAGGCAAAAAAGCCCCCTCGTGTTTTTTGATCTCGCCACTTGAGATTCAATTTCACGTGACCCTGCCACTTTGAACTGGCCCACGCCTTCATTAACCAGGTCCACCACTTGCCTTTATTGAAACTTGCCCCTCTTAACACAGAATATCCAGTTTATGGGAATTTACTAAGTTAGGGTAAAATTATGCGGGCAGTGGGCAATTCAGCCCTCTTGTGCTTTCTGATCTTGCCACTTGAGATTCAGTTTCACACGACCCTGCCACTTCAAAATGACCGACGCCTTCACTAACCAAGTCCAACACTCATCCCTGTTGAAATTTACCCCTCTCGACCCGGAGCACTAGGTCTATGGGGATTTAACAAGGGTCAATCAGGGTGTGCTTTGGGTTTGTGGGGCTAAAACCAGAGTTAATCGGGAAGTGCCTAAAATTTATGGGGATGTGCACCCCATCTGGATTAGGTTTAAATTTTAAACCATACAGGCAGTGGGCAATTCAGCCCTCTTGTGCTTTCTGATCTCGCCACCAGAGATTCAGTTTCACACGATCCTGCCACTTTAAACTGGCCCACGCCTTTACCAACCAGGCCCAACACTTATCCCTGTTGATCAGTCAGGGTGTGCTTTAGGTTTGTACGGCTGAAGCCAGAGTTCCTAGGGTTTGTGGGGGTGTATGCCCCTTTTGGACCCTAGGATTAGGTTTAAATTTTAGGCTAGTGGATATATTTAAACTGGCCGACGCCTTCACCAATCAGACCCAACACTTCTTCCTGTTGAAATTACCCCTCTTGACACGGGACACTGTCTATGGGGGTTTAGCAAGGGTCAATCAGGATGTGCTTTGGGTTTGTGGGGCTAAAGCCAGGGTTAATCGGGGAGTGAATAGGGTTTGTGGGGGTGTGTACCCCATCTAAACTTTAGTAGGGTTTGTGGGGGTGTGTACCCCATCTAAACTTTAGTAGGGTTTGTGGGGGTGTGTACCCCATCTAAACTTTAGTAGGGTTTGTGGGGGTGTGTACCCCATCTAGACTTTAAGATTAGGTTTAAGTTTTAAGCTAGTGAATATATATGTTTGACTAGGAGATATTAGAATACAGAATTTTAAATGACAGTATATGAACTGCTATGGCGAATGAGCTAGTATAATAAAGCCAGATTAATCTAGACCATGCCTTTCATTATCAAGGTCCGACACCACTTGGTTCAACGAACCGGGTGTGCACTGGGACACATCATCAGTAATGTAACCTCGGATCATCAGGTGTTTCGGGCCTTTAATCACTAGACACCCTACTCGAGGTGGCCCAACAGTGTCAAGCTCAGACACTGCCTGTATTCCTCCCAGGGACCAATAATGAGAGGCATGTAATTCTAAGGGTAATGATATTTTTTTAAAAAAATCACTACCTGGCATCTATATGCCAAGGGTTACATGGAAAATAAAACAATAATATTCTTACCACTAGTTTTGTGTCTTGGGTCAACCATTTTAACTCCAACAAACTGCCTCCAACAATGCTTGACTCCCGCCTGGGAGACCAAATCCACTTACTCCCATCACTCCGGTCTCCCGGGGAGGTCTCTGAAAAATGCTATCCGGTTAAAACGTCCCTAGCCTGGGACCTTTTATTGTGTCCTAAAACCTGTCTAACCACTCCAACTGCAGACCCTATCTGTTGCTAGGATACCAAGCAGCCTTACTTATTCAACTCTTAAAGGTACACTGTCCATTTGGGTTTAAATATCTAAGCCTTCTTATTGGCCTCCAGTGGCCTGGAGAATGAAGAGCGTGTCACTGTAAGGTTAGGTTGAGATTATGCGGGCAGTAGGCAAAAAAGCCCCCTCGTGTTTTTTGATCTCGCCACTTGAGATTCAATTTCACGTGACCCTGCCACTTTGAACTGGCCCACGCCTTCATTAACCAGGTCCACCACTTGCCTTTATTGAAACTTGCCCCTCTTAACACAGAATATCCAGTTTATGGGAATTTACTAAGTTAGGGTAAAATTATGCGGGCAGTGGGCAATTCAGCCCTCTTGTGCTTTCTGATCTTGCCACTTGAGATTCAGTTTCACACGACCCTGCCACTTCAAAATGACCGACGCCTTCACTAACCAAGTCCAACACTCATCCCTGTTGAAATTTACCCCTCTCGACCCGGAGCACTAGGTCTATGGGGATTTAACAAGGGTCAATCAGGGTGTGCTTTGGGTTTGTGGGGCTAAAACCAGAGTTAATCGGGAAGTGCCTAAAATTTATGGGGATGTGCACCCCATCTGGATTAGGTTTAAATTTTAAACCATACAGGCAGTGGGCAATTCAGCCCTCTTGTGCTTTCTGATCTCGCCACCAGAGATTCAGTTTCACACGATCCTGCCACTTTAAACTGGCCCACGCCTTTACCAACCAGGCCCAACACTTATCCCTGTTGATCAGTCAGGGTGTGCTTTAGGTTTGTACGGCTGAAGCCAGAGTTCCTAGGGTTTGTGGGGGTGTATGCCCCTTTTGGACCCTAGGATTAGGTTTAAATTTTAGGCTAGTGGATATATTTAAACTGGCCGACGCCTTCACCAATCAGACCCAACACTTCTTCCTGTTGAAATTACCCCTCTTGACACGGGACACTGTCTATGGGGGTTTAGCAAGGGTCAATCAGGATGTGCTTTGGGTTTGTGGGGCTAAAGCCAGGGTTAATCGGGGAGTGAATAGGGTTTGTGGGGGTGTGTACCCCATCTAAACTTTAGTAGGGTTTGTGGGGGTGTGTACCCCATCTAAACTTTAGTAGGGTTTGTGGGGGTGTGTACCCCATCTAAACTTTAGTAGGGTTTGTGGGGGTGTGTACCCCATCTAGACTTTAAGATTAGGTTTAAGTTTTAAGCTAGTGAATATATATGTTTGACTAGGAGATATTAGAATACAGAATTTTAAATGACAGTATATGAACTGCTATGGCGAATGAGCTAGTATAATAAAGCCAGATTAATCTAGACCATGCCTTTCATTATCAAGGTCCGACACCACTTGGTTCAACGAACCGGGTGTGCACTGGGACACATCATCAGTAATGTAACCTCGGATCATCAGGTGTTTCGGGCCTTTAATCACTAGACACCCTACTCGAGGTGGCCCAACAGTGTCAAGCTCAGACACTGCCTGTATTCCTCCCAGGGACCAATAATGAGAGGCATGTAATTCTAAGGGTAATGATATTTTTTTAAAAAAATCACTACCTGGCATCTATATGCCAAGGGTTACATGGAAAATAAAACAATAATATTCTTACCACTAGTTTTGTGTCTTGGGTCAACCATTTTAACTCCAACAAACTGCCTCCAACAATGCTTGACTCCCGCCTGGGAGACCAAATCCACTTACTCCCATCACTCCGGTCTCCCGGGGAGGTCTCTGAAAAATGCTATCCGGTTAAAACGTCCCTAGCCTGGGACCTTTTATTGTGTCCTAAAACCTGTCTAACCACTCCAACTGCAGACCCTATCTGTTGCTAGGATACCAAGCAGCCTTACTTATTCAACTCTTAAAGGTACACTGTCCATTTGGGTTTAAATATCTAAGCCTTCTTATTGGCCTCCAGTGGCCTGGAGAATGAAGAGCGTGTCACTGTAAGGTTAGGTTGAGATTATGCGGGCAGTAGGCAAAAAAGCCCCCTCGTGTTTTTTGATCTCGCCACTTGAGATTCAATTTCACGTGACCCTGCCACTTTGAACTGGCCCACGCCTTCATTAACCAGGTCCACCACTTGCCTTTATTGAAACTTGCCCCTCTTAACACAGAATATCCAGTTTATGGGAATTTACTAAGTTAGGGTAAAATTATGCGGGCAGTGGGCAATTCAGCCCTCTTGTGCTTTCTGATCTTGCCACTTGAGATTCAGTTTCACACGACCCTGCCACTTCAAAATGACCGACGCCTTCACTAACCAAGTCCAACACTCATCCCTGTTGAAATTTACCCCTCTCGACCCGGAGCACTAGGTCTATGGGGATTTAACAAGGGTCAATCAGGGTGTGCTTTGGGTTTGTGGGGCTAAAACCAGAGTTAATCGGGAAGTGCCTAAAATTTATGGGGATGTGCACCCCATCTGGATTAGGTTTAAATTTTAAACCATACAGGCAGTGGGCAATTCAGCCCTCTTGTGCTTTCTGATCTCGCCACCAGAGATTCAGTTTCACACGATCCTGCCACTTTAAACTGGCCCACGCCTTTACCAACCAGGCCCAACACTTATCCCTGTTGATCAGTCAGGGTGTGCTTTAGGTTTGTACGGCTGAAGCCAGAGTTCCTAGGGTTTGTGGGGGTGTATGCCCCTTTTGGACCCTAGGATTAGGTTTAAATTTTAGGCTAGTGGATATATTTAAACTGGCCGACGCCTTCACCAATCAGACCCAACACTTCTTCCTGTTGAAATTACCCCTCTTGACACGGGACACTGTCTATGGGGGTTTAGCAAGGGTCAATCAGGATGTGCTTTGGGTTTGTGGGGCTAAAGCCAGGGTTAATCGGGGAGTGAATAGGGTTTGTGGGGGTGTGTACCCCATCTAAACTTTAGTAGGGTTTGTGGGGGTGTGTACCCCATCTAAACTTTAGTAGGGTTTGTGGGGGTGTGTACCCCATCTAAACTTTAGTAGGGTTTGTGGGGGTGTGTACCCCATCTAGACTTTAAGATTAGGTTTAAGTTTTAAGCTAGTGAATATATATGTTTGACTAGGAGATATTAGAATACAGAATTTTAAATGACAGTATATGAACTGCTATGGCGAATGAGCTAGTATAATAAAGCCAGATTAATCTAGACCATGCCTTTCATTATCAAGGTCCGACACCACTTGGTTCAACGAACCGGGTGTGCACTGGGACACATCATCAGTAATGTAACCTCGGATCATCAGGTGTTTCGGGCCTTTAATCACTAGACACCCTACTCGAGGTGGCCCAACAGTGTCAAGCTCAGACACTGCCTGTATTCCTCCCAGGGACCAATAATGAGAGGCATGTAATTCTAAGGGTAATGATATTTTTTTAAAAAAATCACTACCTGGCATCTATATGCCAAGGGTTACATGGAAAATAAAACAATAATATTCTTACCACTAGTTTTGTGTCTTGGGTCAACCATTTTAACTCCAACAAACTGCCTCCAACAATGCTTGACTCCCGCCTGGGAGACCAAATCCACTTACTCCCATCACTCCGGTCTCCCGGGGAGGTCTCTGAAAAATGCTATCCGGTTAAAACGTCCCTAGCCTGGGACCTTTTATTGTGTCCTAAAACCTGTCTAACCACTCCAACTGCAGACCCTATCTGTTGCTAGGATACCAAGCAGCCTTACTTATTCAACTCTTAAAGGTACACTGTCCATTTGGGTTTAAATATCTAAGCCTTCTTATTGGCCTCCAGTGGCCTGGAGAATGAAGAGCGTGTCACTGTAAGGTTAGGTTGAGATTATGCGGGCAGTAGGCAAAAAAGCCCCCTCGTGTTTTTTGATCTCGCCACTTGAGATTCAATTTCACGTGACCCTGCCACTTTGAACTGGCCCACGCCTTCATTAACCAGGTCCACCACTTGCCTTTATTGAAACTTGCCCCTCTTAACACAGAATATCCAGTTTATGGGAATTTACTAAGTTAGGGTAAAATTATGCGGGCAGTGGGCAATTCAGCCCTCTTGTGCTTTCTGATCTTGCCACTTGAGATTCAGTTTCACACGACCCTGCCACTTCAAAATGACCGACGCCTTCACTAACCAAGTCCAACACTCATCCCTGTTGAAATTTACCCCTCTCGACCCGGAGCACTAGGTCTATGGGGATTTAACAAGGGTCAATCAGGGTGTGCTTTGGGTTTGTGGGGCTAAAACCAGAGTTAATCGGGAAGTGCCTAAAATTTATGGGGATGTGCACCCCATCTGGATTAGGTTTAAATTTTAAACCATACAGGCAGTGGGCAATTCAGCCCTCTTGTGCTTTCTGATCTCGCCACCAGAGATTCAGTTTCACACGATCCTGCCACTTTAAACTGGCCCACGCCTTTACCAACCAGGCCCAACACTTATCCCTGTTGATCAGTCAGGGTGTGCTTTAGGTTTGTACGGCTGAAGCCAGAGTTCCTAGGGTTTGTGGGGGTGTATGCCCCTTTTGGACCCTAGGATTAGGTTTAAATTTTAGGCTAGTGGATATATTTAAACTGGCCGACGCCTTCACCAATCAGACCCAACACTTCTTCCTGTTGAAATTACCCCTCTTGACACGGGACACTGTCTATGGGGGTTTAGCAAGGGTCAATCAGGATGTGCTTTGGGTTTGTGGGGCTAAAGCCAGGGTTAATCGGGGAGTGAATAGGGTTTGTGGGGGTGTGTACCCCATCTAAACTTTAGTAGGGTTTGTGGGGGTGTGTACCCCATCTAAACTTTAGTAGGGTTTGTGGGGGTGTGTACCCCATCTAAACTTTAGTAGGGTTTGTGGGGGTGTGTACCCCATCTAGACTTTAAGATTAGGTTTAAGTTTTAAGCTAGTGAATATATATGTTTGACTAGGAGATATTAGAATACAGAATTTTAAATGACAGTATATGAACTGCTATGGCGAATGAGCTAGTATAATAAAGCCAGATTAATCTAGACCATGCCTTTCATTATCAAGGTCCGACACCACTTGGTTCAACGAACCGGGTGTGCACTGGGACACATCATCAGTAATGTAACCTCGGATCATCAGGTGTTTCGGGCCTTTAATCACTAGACACCCTACTCGAGGTGGCCCAACAGTGTCAAGCTCAGACACTGCCTGTATTCCTCCCAGGGACCAATAATGAGAGGCATGTAATTCTAAGGGTAATGATATTTTTTTAAAAAAATCACTACCTGGCATCTATATGCCAAGGGTTACATGGAAAATAAAACAATAATATTCTTACCACTAGTTTTGTGTCTTGGGTCAACCATTTTAACTCCAACAAACTGCCTCCAACAATGCTTGACTCCCGCCTGGGAGACCAAATCCACTTACTCCCATCACTCCGGTCTCCCGGGGAGGTCTCTGAAAAATGCTATCCGGTTAAAACGTCCCTAGCCTGGGACCTTTTATTGTGTCCTAAAACCTGTCTAACCACTCCAACTGCAGACCCTATCTGTTGCTAGGATACCAAGCAGCCTTACTTATTCAACTCTTAAAGGTACACTGTCCATTTGGGTTTAAATATCTAAGCCTTCTTATTGGCCTCCAGTGGCCTGGAGAATGAAGAGCGTGTCACTGTAAGGTTAGGTTGAGATTATGCGGGCAGTAGGCAAAAAAGCCCCCTCGTGTTTTTTGATCTCGCCACTTGAGATTCAATTTCACGTGACCCTGCCACTTTGAACTGGCCCACGCCTTCATTAACCAGGTCCACCACTTGCCTTTATTGAAACTTGCCCCTCTTAACACAGAATATCCAGTTTATGGGAATTTACTAAGTTAGGGTAAAATTATGCGGGCAGTGGGCAATTCAGCCCTCTTGTGCTTTCTGATCTTGCCACTTGAGATTCAGTTTCACACGACCCTGCCACTTCAAAATGACCGACGCCTTCACTAACCAAGTCCAACACTCATCCCTGTTGAAATTTACCCCTCTCGACCCGGAGCACTAGGTCTATGGGGATTTAACAAGGGTCAATCAGGGTGTGCTTTGGGTTTGTGGGGCTAAAACCAGAGTTAATCGGGAAGTGCCTAAAATTTATGGGGATGTGCACCCCATCTGGATTAGGTTTAAATTTTAAACCATACAGGCAGTGGGCAATTCAGCCCTCTTGTGCTTTCTGATCTCGCCACCAGAGATTCAGTTTCACACGATCCTGCCACTTTAAACTGGCCCACGCCTTTACCAACCAGGCCCAACACTTATCCCTGTTGATCAGTCAGGGTGTGCTTTAGGTTTGTACGGCTGAAGCCAGAGTTCCTAGGGTTTGTGGGGGTGTATGCCCCTTTTGGACCCTAGGATTAGGTTTAAATTTTAGGCTAGTGGATATATTTAAACTGGCCGACGCCTTCACCAATCAGACCCAACACTTCTTCCTGTTGAAATTACCCCTCTTGACACGGGACACTGTCTATGGGGGTTTAGCAAGGGTCAATCAGGATGTGCTTTGGGTTTGTGGGGCTAAAGCCAGGGTTAATCGGGGAGTGAATAGGGTTTGTGGGGGTGTGTACCCCATCTAAACTTTAGTAGGGTTTGTGGGGGTGTGTACCCCATCTAAACTTTAGTAGGGTTTGTGGGGGTGTGTACCCCATCTAAACTTTAGTAGGGTTTGTGGGGGTGTGTACCCCATCTAGACTTTAAGATTAGGTTTAAGTTTTAAGCTAGTGAATATATATGTTTGACTAGGAGATATTAGAATACAGAATTTTAAATGACAGTATATGAACTGCTATGGCGAATGAGCTAGTATAATAAAGCCAGATTAATCTAGACCATGCCTTTCATTATCAAGGTCCGACACCACTTGGTTCAACGAACCGGGTGTGCACTGGGACACATCATCAGTAATGTAACCTCGGATCATCAGGTGTTTCGGGCCTTTAATCACTAGACACCCTACTCGAGGTGGCCCAACAGTGTCAAGCTCAGACACTGCCTGTATTCCTCCCAGGGACCAATAATGAGAGGCATGTAATTCTAAGGGTAATGATATTTTTTTAAAAAAATCACTACCTGGCATCTATATGCCAAGGGTTACATGGAAAATAAAACAATAATATTCTTACCACTAGTTTTGTGTCTTGGGTCAACCATTTTAACTCCAACAAACTGCCTCCAACAATGCTTGACTCCCGCCTGGGAGACCAAATCCACTTACTCCCATCACTCCGGTCTCCCGGGGAGGTCTCTGAAAAATGCTATCCGGTTAAAACGTCCCTAGCCTGGGACCTTTTATTGTGTCCTAAAACCTGTCTAACCACTCCAACTGCAGACCCTATCTGTTGCTAGGATACCAAGCAGCCTTACTTATTCAACTCTTAAAGGTACACTGTCCATTTGGGTTTAAATATCTAAGCCTTCTTATTGGCCTCCAGTGGCCTGGAGAATGAAGAGCGTGTCACTGTAAGGTTAGGTTGAGATTATGCGGGCAGTAGGCAAAAAAGCCCCCTCGTGTTTTTTGATCTCGCCACTTGAGATTCAATTTCACGTGACCCTGCCACTTTGAACTGGCCCACGCCTTCATTAACCAGGTCCACCACTTGCCTTTATTGAAACTTGCCCCTCTTAACACAGAATATCCAGTTTATGGGAATTTACTAAGTTAGGGTAAAATTATGCGGGCAGTGGGCAATTCAGCCCTCTTGTGCTTTCTGATCTTGCCACTTGAGATTCAGTTTCACACGACCCTGCCACTTCAAAATGACCGACGCCTTCACTAACCAAGTCCAACACTCATCCCTGTTGAAATTTACCCCTCTCGACCCGGAGCACTAGGTCTATGGGGATTTAACAAGGGTCAATCAGGGTGTGCTTTGGGTTTGTGGGGCTAAAACCAGAGTTAATCGGGAAGTGCCTAAAATTTATGGGGATGTGCACCCCATCTGGATTAGGTTTAAATTTTAAACCATACAGGCAGTGGGCAATTCAGCCCTCTTGTGCTTTCTGATCTCGCCACCAGAGATTCAGTTTCACACGATCCTGCCACTTTAAACTGGCCCACGCCTTTACCAACCAGGCCCAACACTTATCCCTGTTGATCAGTCAGGGTGTGCTTTAGGTTTGTACGGCTGAAGCCAGAGTTCCTAGGGTTTGTGGGGGTGTATGCCCCTTTTGGACCCTAGGATTAGGTTTAAATTTTAGGCTAGTGGATATATTTAAACTGGCCGACGCCTTCACCAATCAGACCCAACACTTCTTCCTGTTGAAATTACCCCTCTTGACACGGGACACTGTCTATGGGGGTTTAGCAAGGGTCAATCAGGATGTGCTTTGGGTTTGTGGGGCTAAAGCCAGGGTTAATCGGGGAGTGAATAGGGTTTGTGGGGGTGTGTACCCCATCTAAACTTTAGTAGGGTTTGTGGGGGTGTGTACCCCATCTAAACTTTAGTAGGGTTTGTGGGGGTGTGTACCCCATCTAAACTTTAGTAGGGTTTGTGGGGGTGTGTACCCCATCTAGACTTTAAGATTAGGTTTAAGTTTTAAGCTAGTGAATATATATGTTTGACTAGGAGATATTAGAATACAGAATTTTAAATGACAGTATATGAACTGCTATGGCGAATGAGCTAGTATAATAAAGCCAGATTAATCTAGACCATGCCTTTCATTATCAAGGTCCGACACCACTTGGTTCAACGAACCGGGTGTGCACTGGGACACATCATCAGTAATGTAACCTCGGATCATCAGGTGTTTCGGGCCTTTAATCACTAGACACCCTACTCGAGGTGGCCCAACAGTGTCAAGCTCAGACACTGCCTGTATTCCTCCCAGGGACCAATAATGAGAGGCATGTAATTCTAAGGGTAATGATATTTTTTTAAAAAAATCACTACCTGGCATCTATATGCCAAGGGTTACATGGAAAATAAAACAATAATATTCTTACCACTAGTTTTGTGTCTTGGGTCAACCATTTTAACTCCAACAAACTGCCTCCAACAATGCTTGACTCCCGCCTGGGAGACCAAATCCACTTACTCCCATCACTCCGGTCTCCCGGGGAGGTCTCTGAAAAATGCTATCCGGTTAAAACGTCCCTAGCCTGGGACCTTTTATTGTGTCCTAAAACCTGTCTAACCACTCCAACTGCAGACCCTATCTGTTGCTAGGATACCAAGCAGCCTTACTTATTCAACTCTTAAAGGTACACTGTCCATTTGGGTTTAAATATCTAAGCCTTCTTATTGGCCTCCAGTGGCCTGGAGAATGAAGAGCGTGTCACTGTAAGGTTAGGTTGAGATTATGCGGGCAGTAGGCAAAAAAGCCCCCTCGTGTTTTTTGATCTCGCCACTTGAGATTCAATTTCACGTGACCCTGCCACTTTGAACTGGCCCACGCCTTCATTAACCAGGTCCACCACTTGCCTTTATTGAAACTTGCCCCTCTTAACACAGAATATCCAGTTTATGGGAATTTACTAAGTTAGGGTAAAATTATGCGGGCAGTGGGCAATTCAGCCCTCTTGTGCTTTCTGATCTTGCCACTTGAGATTCAGTTTCACACGACCCTGCCACTTCAAAATGACCGACGCCTTCACTAACCAAGTCCAACACTCATCCCTGTTGAAATTTACCCCTCTCGACCCGGAGCACTAGGTCTATGGGGATTTAACAAGGGTCAATCAGGGTGTGCTTTGGGTTTGTGGGGCTAAAACCAGAGTTAATCGGGAAGTGCCTAAAATTTATGGGGATGTGCACCCCATCTGGATTAGGTTTAAATTTTAAACCATACAGGCAGTGGGCAATTCAGCCCTCTTGTGCTTTCTGATCTCGCCACCAGAGATTCAGTTTCACACGATCCTGCCACTTTAAACTGGCCCACGCCTTTACCAACCAGGCCCAACACTTATCCCTGTTGATCAGTCAGGGTGTGCTTTAGGTTTGTACGGCTGAAGCCAGAGTTCCTAGGGTTTGTGGGGGTGTATGCCCCTTTTGGACCCTAGGATTAGGTTTAAATTTTAGGCTAGTGGATATATTTAAACTGGCCGACGCCTTCACCAATCAGACCCAACACTTCTTCCTGTTGAAATTACCCCTCTTGACACGGGACACTGTCTATGGGGGTTTAGCAAGGGTCAATCAGGATGTGCTTTGGGTTTGTGGGGCTAAAGCCAGGGTTAATCGGGGAGTGAATAGGGTTTGTGGGGGTGTGTACCCCATCTAAACTTTAGTAGGGTTTGTGGGGGTGTGTACCCCATCTAAACTTTAGTAGGGTTTGTGGGGGTGTGTACCCCATCTAAACTTTAGTAGGGTTTGTGGGGGTGTGTACCCCATCTAGACTTTAAGATTAGGTTTAAGTTTTAAGCTAGTGAATATATATGTTTGACTAGGAGATATTAGAATACAGAATTTTAAATGACAGTATATGAACTGCTATGGCGAATGAGCTAGTATAATAAAGCCAGATTAATCTAGACCATGCCTTTCATTATCAAGGTCCGACACCACTTGGTTCAACGAACCGGGTGTGCACTGGGACACATCATCAGTAATGTAACCTCGGATCATCAGGTGTTTCGGGCCTTTAATCACTAGACACCCTACTCGAGGTGGCCCAACAGTGTCAAGCTCAGACACTGCCTGTATTCCTCCCAGGGACCAATAATGAGAGGCATGTAATTCTAAGGGTAATGATATTTTTTTAAAAAAATCACTACCTGGCATCTATATGCCAAGGGTTACATGGAAAATAAAACAATAATATTCTTACCACTAGTTTTGTGTCTTGGGTCAACCATTTTAACTCCAACAAACTGCCTCCAACAATGCTTGACTCCCGCCTGGGAGACCAAATCCACTTACTCCCATCACTCCGGTCTCCCGGGGAGGTCTCTGAAAAATGCTATCCGGTTAAAACGTCCCTAGCCTGGGACCTTTTATTGTGTCCTAAAACCTGTCTAACCACTCCAACTGCAGACCCTATCTGTTGCTAGGATACCAAGCAGCCTTACTTATTCAACTCTTAAAGGTACACTGTCCATTTGGGTTTAAATATCTAAGCCTTCTTATTGGCCTCCAGTGGCCTGGAGAATGAAGAGCGTGTCACTGTAAGGTTAGGTTGAGATTATGCGGGCAGTAGGCAAAAAAGCCCCCTCGTGTTTTTTGATCTCGCCACTTGAGATTCAATTTCACGTGACCCTGCCACTTTGAACTGGCCCACGCCTTCATTAACCAGGTCCACCACTTGCCTTTATTGAAACTTGCCCCTCTTAACACAGAATATCCAGTTTATGGGAATTTACTAAGTTAGGGTAAAATTATGCGGGCAGTGGGCAATTCAGCCCTCTTGTGCTTTCTGATCTTGCCACTTGAGATTCAGTTTCACACGACCCTGCCACTTCAAAATGACCGACGCCTTCACTAACCAAGTCCAACACTCATCCCTGTTGAAATTTACCCCTCTCGACCCGGAGCACTAGGTCTATGGGGATTTAACAAGGGTCAATCAGGGTGTGCTTTGGGTTTGTGGGGCTAAAACCAGAGTTAATCGGGAAGTGCCTAAAATTTATGGGGA
The DNA here is from genome assembly GCF_048418815.1 of Hemitrygon akajei. Lineage (NCBI taxonomy): Eukaryota > Metazoa > Chordata > Chondrichthyes > Myliobatiformes > Dasyatidae > Hemitrygon > Hemitrygon akajei. Next base: position 130,244 of record NC_133138.1, on the reverse strand, counting down.
TGTGCACCCCATCTGGATTAGGTTTAAATTTTAAACCATACAGGCAGTGGGCAATTCAGCCCTCTTGTGCTTTCTGATCTCGCCACCAGAGATTCAGTTTCACACGATCCTGCCACTTTAAACTGGCCCACGCCTTTACCAACCAGGCCCAACACTTATCCCTGTTGATCAGTCAGGGTGTGCTTTAGGTTTGTACGGCTGAAGCCAGAGTTCCTAGGGTTTGTGGGGGTGTATGCCCCTTTTGGACCCTAGGATTAGGTTTAAATTTTAGGCTAGTGGATATATTTAAACTGGCCGACGCCTTCACCAATCAGACCCAACACTTCTTCCTGTTGAAATTACCCCTCTTGACACGGGACACTGTCTATGGGGGTTTAGCAAGGGTCAATCAGGATGTGCTTTGGGTTTGTGGGGCTAAAGCCAGGGTTAATCGGGGAGTGAATAGGGTTTGTGGGGGTGTGTACCCCATCTAAACTTTAGTAGGGTTTGTGGGGGTGTGTACCCCATCTAAACTTTAGTAGGGTTTGTGGGGGTGTGTACCCCATCTAAACTTTAGTAGGGTTTGTGGGGGTGTGTACCCCATCTAGACTTTAAGATTAGGTTTAAGTTTTAAGCTAGTGAATATATATGTTTGACTAGGAGATATTAGAATACAGAATTTTAAATGACAGTATATGAACTGCTATGGCGAATGAGCTAGTATAATAAAGCCAGATTAATCTAGACCATGCCTTTCATTATCAAGGTCCGACACCACTTGGTTCAACGAACCGGGTGTGCACTGGGACACATCATCAGTAATGTAACCTCGGATCATCAGGTGTTTCGGGCCTTTAATCACTAGACACCCTACTCGAGGTGGCCCAACAGTGTCAAGCTCAGACACTGCCTGTATTCCTCCCAGGGACCAATAATGAGAGGCATGTAATTCTAAGGGTAATGATATTTTTTTAAAAAAATCACTACCTGGCATCTATATGCCAAGGGTTACATGGAAAATAAAACAATAATATTCTTACCACTAGTTTTGTGTCTTGGGTCAACCATTTTAACTCCAACAAACTGCCTCCAACAATGCTTGACTCCCGCCTGGGAGACCAAATCCACTTACTCCCATCACTCCGGTCTCCCGGGGAGGTCTCTGAAAAATGCTATCCGGTTAAAACGTCCCTAGCCTGGGACCTTTTATTGTGTCCTAAAACCTGTCTAACCACTCCAACTGCAGACCCTATCTGTTGCTAGGATACCAAGCAGCCTTACTTATTCAACTCTTAAAGGTACACTGTCCATTTGGGTTTAAATATCTAAGCCTTCTTATTGGCCTCCAGTGGCCTGGAGAATGAAGAGCGTGTCACTGTAAGGTTAGGTTGAGATTATGCGGGCAGTAGGCAAAAAAGCCCCCTCGTGTTTTTTGATCTCGCCACTTGAGATTCAATTTCACGTGACCCTGCCACTTTGAACTGGCCCACGCCTTCATTAACCAGGTCCACCACTTGCCTTTATTGAAACTTGCCCCTCTTAACACAGAATATCCAGTTTATGGGAATTTACTAAGTTAGGGTAAAATTATGCGGGCAGTGGGCAATTCAGCCCTCTTGTGCTTTCTGATCTTGCCACTTGAGATTCAGTTTCACACGACCCTGCCACTTCAAAATGACCGACGCCTTCACTAACCAAGTCCAACACTCATCCCTGTTGAAATTTACCCCTCTCGACCCGGAGCACTAGGTCTATGGGGATTTAACAAGGGTCAATCAGGGTGTGCTTTGGGTTTGTGGGGCTAAAACCAGAGTTAATCGGGAAGTGCCTAAAATTTATGGGGATGTGCACCCCATCTGGATTAGGTTTAAATTTTAAACCATACAGGCAGTGGGCAATTCAGCCCTCTTGTGCTTTCTGATCTCGCCACCAGAGATTCAGTTTCACACGATCCTGCCACTTTAAACTGGCCCACGCCTTTACCAACCAGGCCCAACACTTATCCCTGTTGATCAGTCAGGGTGTGCTTTAGGTTTGTACGGCTGAAGCCAGAGTTCCTAGGGTTTGTGGGGGTGTATGCCCCTTTTGGACCCTAGGATTAGGTTTAAATTTTAGGCTAGTGGATATATTTAAACTGGCCGACGCCTTCACCAATCAGACCCAACACTTCTTCCTGTTGAAATTACCCCTCTTGACACGGGACACTGTCTATGGGGGTTTAGCAAGGGTCAATCAGGATGTGCTTTGGGTTTGTGGGGCTAAAGCCAGGGTTAATCGGGGAGTGAATAGGGTTTGTGGGGGTGTGTACCCCATCTAAACTTTAGTAGGGTTTATGGGGGTGTGTACCCCATCTAAACTTTAGTAGGGTTTGTGGGGGTGTGTACCCCATCTAAACTTTAGTAGGGTTTGTGGGGGTGTGTACCCCATCTAAACTTTAAGATTAGGTTTAAGTTTTAAGCTAGTGAATATATATGTTTGACTAGGAGATATTAGAATACAGAATTTTAAATGACAGTATATGAACTGCTATGGCGAATGAGCTAGTATAATAAAGCCAGGTTAATCTGGACCATGCCTTTCATTATCAAGGTCCGACACCACTTGGTTCAACGAACCGGGTGTGCACTGGGACACATCATCAGTAATGTAACCTCGGATCATCAGGTGTTTCGGGCCTTTAATCACTAGACACCCTACTCGAGGTGGCCCAACAGTGTCAGGCTCAGACACTGCCTGTATTCCTCCCAGGGACCAATAATGAGAGGCATGTAATTTTAAGGGTAATGATATTTTTTAAAAAAAAAAAATCACTACCTGGCATCTATATGCCAAGGGTTACATGGAAAATAAAACAATAATATTCTTACCACTAGTTTTGTGTCTTGGGTCAACCATTTTAACTCCAACAAACTGCCTCCAACAACGCTTGACTCCCGCCTGGGAGACCAAATCCACTTACTCCCATCACTCCGGTCTCCCGGGGAGGTCTCTGAAAAATGCTATCCGGTTAAAACGTCCCTAGCCCGGGACTCCATCTCCACTTTTATTGTGTCCTAAAACCTGTCTGACCACTCCAACTGCAGACCCTATCTGTTGCTAGGATACCGAGCAGCCTTACCTATTCAACTCTTAAAGGTACACTGTCCATTTGGGTTTAAATATCTAAGCCTTCTTATTGGCCTCCAGTGGCCTGGAGAATGAAGAGCGTGTCACTGTAAGGTTAGGTTGAGATTATGCGGGCAGTGGGCAAAAAAGCCCCCTCGTGTTTTTTGATCTCGCCACTTGAGATTCAATTTCACGTGACCCTGCCACTTTGAACTGGCCCACGCCTTCATTAACCAGGTCCACCACTTGCCTTTATTGAAACTTGCCCCTCTTAACACAGAATATCCAGTTTATGGGAATTTACTAAGTTAGGGTGAAATTATGCGGGCAGTGGGCAATTCAGCCCTCTTGTGCTTTCTGATCTTGCCACTTGAGATTCAGTTTCACACGACCCTGCCACTTCAAAATGACCGACGCCTTCACTAACCAAGTCCAACACTCATCCCTGTTGAAATTTACCCCTCTCGACCCGGAGCACTAAGTCTATGGGGATTTAACAAGGGTCAATCAGGGTGTGCTTTGGGTTTGTGGGGCTAAAACCAGAGTTAATCGGGAAGTGCCTAAAATTTATGGGGATGTGCACCCCATCTGGATTAGGTTTAAATTTTAAACCATACAGGCAGTGGGCAATTCAGCCCTCTTGTGCTTTCTGATCTCGCCACCAGAGATTCAGTTTCACACGATCCTGCCACTTTAAACTGACCCACGCCTTTACTAACCAGGCCCAACACTTATCCCTGTTGATCAGTCAGGGTGTGCTTTAGGTTTGTACGGCTGAAGCCAGAGTTCCTAGGGTTTGTGGGGGTGTATGCCCCTTTTGGACCTTAGGATTAGGTTTAAATTTTAGGCTAGTGGATATATTTAAACTGGCCGACGCCTTCACCAATCAGACCCAACACTTATTCCTGTTGAAATTACCCCTCTTGACACGGGACACTGTCTATGGGGGTTTAGCAAGGGTCAATCAGGATGTGCTTTGGGTTTGTGGGGCTAAAGCCAGGGTTAATCGGGGAGTGAATAGGGTTTGTGGGGGTGTGTACCCCATCTAAACTTTAGTAGGGTTTATGGGGGTGTGTACCCCATCTAAACTTTAGTAGGGTTTGTGGGGGTGTGTACCCCATCTAAACTTTAGTAGGGTTTGTGGGGGTGTGTACCCCATCTAAACTTTAAGATTAGGTTTAAGTTTTAAGCTAGTGAATATATATGTTTGACTAGGAGATATTAGAATACAGAATTTTAAATGACAGTATATGAACTGCTATGGCGAATGAGCTAGTATAATAAAGCCAGGTTAATCTGGACCATGCCTTTCATTATCAAGGTCCGACACCACTTGGTTCAACGAACCGGGTGTGCACTGGGACACATCATCAGTAATGTAACCTCGGATCATCAGGTGTTTCGGGCCTTTAATCACTAGACACCCTACTCGAGGTGGCCCAACAGTGTCAGGCTCAGACACTGCCTGTATTCCTCCCAGGGACCAATAATGAGAGGCATGTAATTTTAAGGGTAATGATATTTTTTAAAAAAAAAAAATCACTACCTGGCATCTATATGCCAAGGGTTACATGGAAAATAAAACAATAATATTCTTACCACTAGTTTTGTGTCTTGGGTCAACCATTTTAACTCCAACAAACTGCCTCCAACAACGCTTGACTCCCGCCTGGGAGACCAAATCCACTTACTCCCATCACTCCGGTCTCCCGGGGAGGTCTCTGAAAAATGCTATCCGGTTAAAACGTCCCTAGCCCGGGACTCCATCTCCACTTTTATTGTGTCCTAAAACCTGTCTGACCACTCCAACTGCAGACCCTATCTGTTGCTAGGATACCGAGCAGCCTTACCTATTCAACTCTTAAAGGTACACTGTCCATTTGGGTTTAAATATCTAAGCCTTCTTATTGGCCTCCAGTGGCCTGGAGAATGAAGAGCGTGTCACTGTAAGGTTAGGTTGAGATTATGCGGGCAGTGGGCAAAAAAGCCCCCTCGTGTTTTTTGATCTCGCCACTTGAGATTCAATTTCACGTGACCCTGCCACTTTGAACTGGCCCACGCCTTCATTAACCAGGTCCACCACTTGCCTTTATTGAAACTTGCCCCTCTTAACACAGAATATCCAGTTTATGGGAATTTACTAAGTTAGGGTGAAATTATGCGGGCAGTGGGCAATTCAGCCCTCTTGTGCTTTCTGATCTTGCCACTTGAGATTCAGTTTCACACGACCCTGCCACTTCAAAATGACCGACGCCTTCACTAACCAAGTCCAACACTCATCCCTGTTGAAATTTACCCCTCTCGACCCGGAGCACTAAGTCTATGGGGATTTAACAAGGGTCAATCAGGGTGTGCTTTGGGTTTGTGGGGCTAAAACCAGAGTTAATCGGGAAGTGCCTAAAATTTATGGGGATGTGCACCCCATCTGGATTAGGTTTAAATTTTAAACCATACAGGCAGTGGGCAATTCAGCCCTCTTGTGCTTTCTGATCTCGCCACCAGAGATTCAGTTTCACACGATCCTGCCACTTTAAACTGACCCACGCCTTTACTAACCAGGCCCAACACTTATCCCTGTTGATCAGTCAGGGTGTGCTTTAGGTTTGTACGGCTGAAGCCAGAGTTCCTAGGGCTTGTGGGGGTGTATGCCCCTTTTGGACCTTAGGATTAGGTTTAAATTTTAGGCTAGTGGATATATTTAAACTGGCCGACGCCTTCACCAATCAGACCCAACACTTATTCCTGTTGAAATTACCCCTCTTGACACGGGACACTGTCTATGGGGGTTTAGCAAGGGTCAATCAGGATGTGCTTTGGGTTTGTGGGGCTAAAGCCAGGGTTAATCGGGGAGTGAATAGGGTTTGTGGGGGTGTGTACCCCATCTAAACTTTAGTAGGGTTTATGGGGGTGTGTACCCCATCTAAACTTTAGTAGGGTTTGTGGGGGTGTGTACCCCATCTAAACTTTAGTAGGGTTTGTGGGGGTGTGTACCCCATCTAAACTTTAAGATTAGGTTTAAGTTTTAAGCTAGTGAATATATATGTTTGACTAGGAGATATTAGAATACAGAATTTTAAATGACAGTATATGAACTGCTATGGCGAATGAGCTAGTATAATAAAGCCAGGTTAATCTGGACCATGCCTTTCATTATCAAGGTCCGACACCACTTGGTTCAACGAACCGGGTGTGCACTGGGACACATCATCAGTAATGTAACCTCGGATCATCAGGTGTTTCGGGCCTTTAATCACTAGACACCCTACTCGAGGTGGCCCAACAGTGTCAGGCTCAGACACTGCCTGTATTCCTCCCAGGGACCAATAATGAGAGGCATGTAATTTTAAGGGTAATGATATTTTTAAAAAAAAAAAAATCACTACCTGGCATCTATATGCCAAGGGTTACATGGAAAATAAAACAATAATATTCTTACCACTAGTTTTGTGTCTTGGGTCAACCATTTTAACTCCAACAAACTGCCTCCAACAACGCTTGACTCCCGCCTGGGAGACCAAATCCACTTACTCCCATCACTCCGGTCTCCCGGGGAGGTCTCTGAAAAATGCTATCCGGTTAAAACGTCCCTAGCCCGGGACTCCATCTCCACTTTTATTGTGTCCTAAAACCTGTCTGACCACTCCAACTGCAGACCCTATCTGTTGCTAGGATACCGAGCAGCCTTACCTATTCAACTCTTAAAGGTACACTGTCCATTTGGGTTTAAATATCTAAGCCTTCTTATTGGCCTCCAGTGGCCTGGAGAATGAAGAGCGTGTCACTGTAAGGTTAGGTTGAGATTATGCGGGCAGTGGGCAAAAAAGCCCCCTCGTGTTTTTTGATCTCGCCACTTGAGATTCAATTTCACGTGACCCTGCCACTTTGAACTGGCCCACGCCTTCATTAACCAGGTCCACCACTTGCCTTTATTGAAACTTGCCCCTCTTAACACAGAATATCCAGTTTATGGGAATTTACTAAGTTAGGGTGAAATTATGCGGGCAGTGGGCAATTCAGCCCTCTTGTGCTTTCTGATCTTGCCACTTGAGATTCAGTTTCACACGACCCTGCCACTTCAAAATGACCGACGCCTTCACTAACCAAGTCCAACACTCATCCCTGTTGAAATTTACCCCTCTCGACCCGGAGCACTAAGTCTATGGGGATTTAACAAGGGTCAATCAGGGTGTGCTTTGGGTTTGTGGGGCTAAAACCAGAGTTAATCGGGAAGTGCCTAAAATTTATGGGGATGTGCACCCCATCTGGATTAGGTTTAAATTTTAAACCATACAGGCAGTGGGCAATTCAGCCCTCTTGTGCTTTCTGATCTCGCCACCAGAGATTCAGTTTCACACGATCCTGCCACTTTAAACTGACCCACGCCTTTACTAACCAGGCCCAACACTTATCCCTGTTGATCAGTCAGGGTGTGCTTTAGGTTTGTACGGCTGAAGCCAGAGTTCCTAGGGTTTGTGGGGGTGTATGCCCCTTTTGGACCTTAGGATTAGGTTTAAATTTTAGGCTAGGGTTAGGGTTAGGGTTAGGGTTAGGGTTAGGGTTAGGGTTAGGGTTAGGGTTAGGGTTAGGGTTAGGGTTAGGGTTAGGGTTAGGGTTAGGGTTAGGGTTAGGGTTAGGGTTAGGGTTAGGGTTAGGGTTAGGGTTAGGGTTAGGGTTAGGGTTAGGGTTAGGGTTTAGGGTTTAGGGTTTAGGGTTTAGGGTTAGGGTTAGGGTTAGGGTTAGGGTTAGGGTTAGGGTTAGGGCCCGCATTAGGGTTAGGGTTAGGGTTAGGGTTAGGGTTAGGGTTAGGGTTAGGGTTAGGGTTAGGGTTAGGTTGAGATTATGCGGGCAGTAGGCAAAAAAGCCCCCTCGTGTTTTTTGATCTCGCCACTTGAGATTCAATTTCACGTGACCCTGCCACTTTGAACTGGCCCACGCCTTCATTAACCAGGTCCACCACTTGCCTTTATTGAAACTTGCCCCTCTTAACACAGAATATCCAGTTTATGGGAATTTACTAAGTTAGGGTGAAATTATGCGGGCAGTGGGCAATTCAGCCCTCTTGTGCTTTCTGATCTTGCCACTTGAGATTCAGTTTCACACGACCCTGCCACTTCAAAATGACCGACGCCTTGACTAACCAAGTCCAACACTCATCCCTGTTGAGATTTACCCCTCTCGACCCGGAGAACTAGGTCTATGGGGATTTAACAAGGGTCAATCAGGGTGTGCTTTGGGTTTGTGGGGCTGAAGCCAGGGCTAATCGGGAAGTGCCTAGGGTTTGTGGGGGTGGGTTAGGGTTAGGGTTAGGGTTAGGGTTAGGGTTAGGGTTAGGGTTAGGGTTAGGGTTAGGGTTAGGGTTAGGGTTAGGGTTAGGGTTAGGGTTAGGGTTAGGGTTAGGGTTAGGGTTAGGGTTAGGGTTTAGGGTTAGGGTTAGGGTTTAGGGTTAGGGTTAGGGTTAGGGTTAGGGTTAGGGTTAGGGTTAGGTTGAGATTATGCGGGCAGTAGGCAAAAAAGCCCCCTCGTGTTTTTTGATCTCGCCACTTGAGATTCAATTTCACGTGACCCTGCCACTTTGAACTGGCCCACGCCTTCATTAACCAGGTCCACCACTTGCCTTTATTGAAACTTGCCCCTCTTAACACAGAATATCCAGTTTATGGGAATTTACTAAGTTAGGGTAAAATTATGCGGGCAGTGGGCAATTCAGCCCTCTTGTGCTTTCTGATCTTGCCACTTGAGATTCAGTTTCACACGACCCTGCCACTTCAAAATGACCGACGCCTTCACTAACCAAGTCCAACACTCATCCCTGTTGAAATTTACCCCTCTCGACCCGGAGCACTAGGTCTATGGGGATTTAACAAGGGTCAATCAGGGTGTGCTTTGGGTTTGTGGGGCTAAAACCAGAGTTAATCGGGAAGTGCCTAAAATTTATGGGGATGTGCACCCCATCTGGATTAGGTTTAAATTTTAAACCATACAGGCAGTGGGCAATTCAGCCCTCTTGTGCTTTCTGATCTCGCCACCAGAGATTCAGTTTCACACGATCCTGCCACTTTAAACTGGCCCACGCCTTTACCAACCAGGCCCAACACTTATCCCTGTTGATCAGTCAGGGTGTGCTTTAGGTTTGTACGGCTGAAGCCAGAGTTCCTAGGGTTTGTGGGGGTGTATGCCCCTTTTGGACCCTAGGATTAGGTTTAAATTTTAGGCTAGTGGATATATTTAAACTGGCCGACGCCTTCACCAATCAGACCCAACACTTCTTCCTGTTGAAATTACCCCTCTTGACACGGGACACTGTCTATGGGGGTTTAGCAAGGGTCAATCAGGATGTGCTTTGGGTTTGTGGGGCTAAAGCCAGGGTTAATCGGGGAGTGAATAGGGTTTGTGGGGGTGTGTACCCCATCTAAACTTTAGTAGGGTTTGTGGGGGTGTGTACCCCATCTAAACTTTAGTAGGGTTTGTGGGGGTGTGTACCCCATCTAAACTTTAGTAGGGTTTGTGGGGGTGTGTACCCCATCTAGACTTTAAGATTAGGTTTAAGTTTTAAGCTAGTGAATATATATGTTTGACTAGGAGATATTAGAATACAGAATTTTAAATGACAGTATATGAACTGCTATGGCGAATGAGCTAGTATAATAAAGCCAGATTAATCTAGACCATGCCTTTCATTATCAAGGTCCGACACCACTTGGTTCAACGAACCGGGTGTGCACTGGGACACATCATCAGTAATGTAACCTCGGATCATCAGGTGTTTCGGGCCTTTAATCACTAGACACCCTACTCGAGGTGGCCCAACAGTGTCAAGCTCAGACACTGCCTGTATTCCTCCCAGGGACCAATAATGAGAGGCATGTAATTCTAAGGGTAATGATATTTTTTTAAAAAAATCACTACCTGGCATCTATATGCCAAGGGTTACATGGAAAATAAAACAATAATATTCTTACCACTAGTTTTGTGTCTTGGGTCAACCATTTTAACTCCAACAAACTGCCTCCAACAATGCTTGACTCCCGCCTGGGAGACCAAATCCACTTACTCCCATCACTCCGGTCTCCCGGGGAGGTCTCTGAAAAATGCTATCCGGTTAAAACGTCCCTAGCCTGGGACCTTTTATTGTGTCCTAAAACCTGTCTAACCACTCCAACTGCAGACCCTATCTGTTGCTAGGATACCAAGCAGCCTTACTTATTCAACTCTTAAAGGTACACTGTCCATTTGGGTTTAAATATCTAAGCCTTCTTATTGGCCTCCAGTGGCCTGGAGAATGAAGAGCGTGTCACTGTAAGGTTAGGTTGAGATTATGCGGGCAGTAGGCAAAAAAGCCCCCTCGTGTTTTTTGATCTCGCCACTTGAGATTCAATTTCACGTGACCCTGCCACTTTGAACTGGCCCACGCCTTCATTAACCAGGTCCACCACTTGCCTTTATTGAAACTTGCCCCTCTTAACACAGAATATCCAGTTTATGGGAATTTACTAAGTTAGGGTAAAATTATGCGGGCAGTGGGCAATTCAGCCCTCTTGTGCTTTCTGATCTTGCCACTTGAGATTCAGTTTCACACGACCCTGCCACTTCAAAATGACCGACGCCTTCACTAACCAAGTCCAACACTCATCCCTGTTGAAATTTACCCCTCTCGACCCGGAGCACTAGGTCTATGGGGATTTAACAAGGGTCAATCAGGGTGTGCTTTGGGTTTGTGGGGCTAAAACCAGAGTTAATCGGGAAGTGCCTAAAATTTATGGGGATGTGCACCCCATCTGGATTAGGTTTAAATTTTAAACCATACAGGCAGTGGGCAATTCAGCCCTCTTGTGCTTTCTGATCTCGCCACCAGAGATTCAGTTTCACACGATCCTGCCACTTTAAACTGGCCCACGCCTTTACCAACCAGGCCCAACACTTATCCCTGTTGATCAGTCAGGGTGTGCTTTAGGTTTGTACGGCTGAAGCCAGAGTTCCTAGGGTTTGTGGGGGTGTATGCCCCTTTTGGACCCTAGGATTAGGTTTAAATTTTAGGCTAGTGGATATATTTAAACTGGCCGACGCCTTCACCAATCAGACCCAACACTTCTTCCTGTTGAAATTACCCCTCTTGACACGGGACACTGTCTATGGGGGTTTAGCAAGGGTCAATCAGGATGTGCTTTGGGTTTGTGGGGCTAAAGCCAGGGTTAATCGGGGAGTGAATAGGGTTTGTGGGGGTGTGTACCCCATCTAAACTTTAGTAGGGTTTGTGGGGGTGTGTACCCCATCTAAACTTTAGTAGGGTTTGTGGGGGTGTGTACCCCATCTAAACTTTAGTAGGGTTTGTGGGGGTGTGTACCCCATCTAGACTTTAAGATTAGGTTTAAGTTTTAAGCTAGTGAATATATATGTTTGACTAGGAGATATTAGAATACAGAATTTTAAATGACAGTATATGAACTGCTATGGCGAATGAGCTAGTATAATAAAGCCAGATTAATCTAGACCATGCCTTTCATTATCAAGGTCCGACACCACTTGGTTCAACGAACCGGGTGTGCACTGGGACACATCATCAGTAATGTAACCTCGGATCATCAGGTGTTTCGGGCCTTTAATCACTAGACACCCTACTCGAGGTGGCCCAACAGTGTCAAGCTCAGACACTGCCTGTATTCCTCCCAGGGACCAATAATGAGAGGCATGTAATTCTAAGGGTAATGATATTTTTTTAAAAAAATCACTACCTGGCATCTATATGCCAAGGGTTACATGGAAAATAAAACAATAATATTCTTACCACTAGTTTTGTGTCTTGGGTCAACCATTTTAACTCCAACAAACTGCCTCCAACAATGCTTGACTCCCGCCTGGGAGACCAAATCCACTTACTCCCATCACTCCGGTCTCCCGGGGAGGTCTCTGAAAAATGCTATCCGGTTAAAACGTCCCTAGCCTGGGACCTTTTATTGTGTCCTAAAACCTGTCTAACCACTCCAACTGCAGACCCTATCTGTTGCTAGGATACCAAGCAGCCTTACTTATTCAACTCTTAAAGGTACACTGTCCATTTGGGTTTAAATATCTAAGCCTTCTTATTGGCCTCCAGTGGCCTGGAGAATGAAGAGCGTGTCACTGTAAGGTTAGGTTGAGATTATGCGGGCAGTAGGCAAAAAAGCCCCCTCGTGTTTTTTGATCTCGCCACTTGAGATTCAATTTCACGTGACCCTGCCACTTTGAACTGGCCCACGCCTTCATTAACCAGGTCCACCACTTGCCTTTATTGAAACTTGCCCCTCTTAACACAGAATATCCAGTTTATGGGAATTTACTAAGTTAGGGTAAAATTATGCGGGCAGTGGGCAATTCAGCCCTCTTGTGCTTTCTGATCTTGCCACTTGAGATTCAGTTTCACACGACCCTGCCACTTCAAAATGACCGACGCCTTCACTAACCAAGTCCAACACTCATCCCTGTTGAAATTTACCCCTCTCGACCCGGAGCACTAGGTCTATGGGGATTTAACAAGGGTCAATCAGGGTGTGCTTTGGGTTTGTGGGGCTAAAACCAGAGTTAATCGGGAAGTGCCTAAAATTTATGGGGATGTGCACCCCATCTGGATTAGGTTTAAATTTTAAACCATACAGGCAGTGGGCAATTCAGCCCTCTTGTGCTTTCTGATCTCGCCACCAGAGATTCAGTTTCACACGATCCTGCCACTTTAAACTGGCCCACGCCTTTACCAACCAGGCCCAACACTTATCCCTGTTGATCAGTCAGGGTGTGCTTTAGGTTTGTACGGCTGAAGCCAGAGTTCCTAGGGTTTGTGGGGGTGTATGCCCCTTTTGGACCCTAGGATTAGGTTTAAATTTTAGGCTAGTGGATATATTTAAACTGGCCGACGCCTTCACCAATCAGACCCAACACTTCTTCCTGTTGAAATTACCCCTCTTGACACGGGACACTGTCTATGGGGGTTTAGCAAGGGTCAATCAGGATGTGCTTTGGGTTTGTGGGGCTAAAGCCAGGGTTAATCGGGGAGTGAATAGGGTTTGTGGGGGTGTGTACCCCATCTAAACTTTAGTAGGGTTTGTGGGGGTGTGTACCCCATCTAAACTTTAGTAGGGTTTGTGGGGGTGTGTACCCCATCTAAACTTTAGTAGGGTTTGTGGGGGTGTGTACCCCATCTAGACTTTAAGATTAGGTTTAAGTTTTAAGCTAGTGAATATATATGTTTGACTAGGAGATATTAGAATACAGAATTTTAAATGACAGTATATGAACTGCTATGGCGAATGAGCTAGTATAATAAAGCCAGATTAATCTAGACCATGCCTTTCATTATCAAGGTCCGACACCACTTGGTTCAACGAACCGGGTGTGCACTGGGACACATCATCAGTAATGTAACCTCGGATCATCAGGTGTTTCGGGCCTTTAATCACTAGACACCCTACTCGAGGTGGCCCAACAGTGTCAAGCTCAGACACTGCCTGTATTCCTCCCAGGGACCAATAATGAGAGGCATGTAATTCTAAGGGTAATGATATTTTTTTTAAAAAATCACTACCTGGCATCTATATGCCAAGGGTTACATGGAAAATAAAACAATAATATTCTTACCACTAGTTTTGTGTCTTGGGTCAACCATTTTAACTCCAACAAACTGCCTCCAACAATGCTTGACTCCCGCCTGGGAGACCAAATCCACTTACTCCCATCACTCCGGTCTCCCGGGGAGGTCTCTGAAAAATGCTATCCGGTTAAAACGTCCCTAGCCTGGGACCTTTTATTGTGTCCTAAAACCTGTCTAACCACTCCAACTGCAGACCCTATCTGTTGCTAGGATACCAAGCAGCCTTACTTATTCAACTCTTAAAGGTACACTGTCCATTTGGGTTTAAATATCTAAGCCTTCTTATTGGCCTCCAGTGGCCTGGAGAATGAAGAGCGTGTCACTGTAAGGTTAGGTTGAGATTATGCGGGCAGTAGGCAAAAAAGCCCCCTCGTGTTTTTTGATCTCGCCACTTGAGATTCAATTTCACGTGACCCTGCCACTTTGAACTGGCCCACGCCTTCATTAACCAGGTCCACCACTTGCCTTTATTGAAACTTGCCCCTCTTAACACAGAATATCCAGTTTATGGGAATTTACTAAGTTAGGGTAAAATTATGCGGGCAGTGGGCAATTCAGCCCTCTTGTGCTTTCTGATCTTGCCACTTGAGATTCAGTTTCACACGACCCTGCCACTTCAAAATGACCGACGCCTTCACTAACCAAGTCCAACACTCATCCCTGTTGAAATTTACCCCTCTCGACCCGGAGCACTAGGTCTATGGGGATTTAACAAGGGTCAATCAGGGTGTGCTTTGGGTTTGTGGGGCTAAAACCAGAGTTAATCGGGAAGTGCCTAAAATTTATGGGGATGTGCACCCCATCTGGATTAGGTTTAAATTTTAAACCATACAGGCAGTGGGCAATTCAGCCCTCTTGTGCTTTCTGATCTCGCCACCAGAGATTCAGTTTCACACGATCCTGCCACTTTAAACTGGCCCACGCCTTTACCAACCAGGCCCAACACTTATCCCTGTTGATCAGTCAGGGTGTGCTTTAGGTTTGTACGGCTGAAGCCAGAGTTCCTAGGGTTTGTGGGGGTGTATGCCCCTTTTGGACCCTAGGATTAGGTTTAAATTTTAGGCTAGTGGATATATTTAAACTGGCCGACGCCTTCACCAATCAGACCCAACACTTCTTCCTGTTGAAATTACCCCTCTTGACACGGGACACTGTCTATGGGGGTTTAGCAAGGGTCAATCAGGATGTGCTTTGGGTTTGTGGGGCTAAAGCCAGGGTTAATCGGGGAGTGAATAGGGTTTGTGGGGGTGTGTACCCCATCTAAACTTTAGTAGGGTTTGTGGGGGTGTGTACCCCATCTAAACTTTAGTAGGGTTTGTGGGGGTGTGTACCCCATCTAAACTTTAGTAGGGTTTGTGGGGGTGTGTACCCCATCTAGACTTTAAGATTAGGTTTAAGTTTTAAGCTAGTGAATATATATGTTTGACTAGGAGATATTAGAATACAGAATTTTAAATGACAGTATATGAACTGCTATGGCGAATGAGCTAGTATAATAAAGCCAGATTAATCTAGACCATGCCTTTCATTATCAAGGTCCGACACCACTTGGTTCAACGAACCGGGTGTGCACTGGGACACATCATCAGTAATGTAACCTCGGATCATCAGGTGTTTCGGGCCTTTAATCACTAGACACCCTACTCGAGGTGGCCCAACAGTGTCAAGCTCAGACACTGCCTGTATTCCTCCCAGGGACCAATAATGAGAGGCATGTAATTCTAAGGGTAATGATATTTTTTTAAAAAAATCACTACCTGGCATCTATATGCCAAGGGTTACATGGAAAATAAAACAATAATATTCTTACCACTAGTTTTGTGTCTTGGGTCAACCATTTTAACTCCAACAAACTGCCTCCAACAATGCTTGACTCCCGCCTGGGAGACCAAATCCACTTACTCCCATCACTCCGGTCTCCCGGGGAGGTCTCTGAAAAATGCTATCCGGTTAAAACGTCCCTAGCCTGGGACCTTTTATTGTGTCCTAAAACCTGTCTAACCACTCCAACTGCAGACCCTATCTGTTGCTAGGATACCAAGCAGCCTTACTTATTCAACTCTTAAAGGTACACTGTCCATTTGGGTTTAAATATCTAAGCCTTCTTATTGGCCTCCAGTGGCCTGGAGAATGAAGAGCGTGTCACTGTAAGGTTAGGTTGAGATTATGCGGGCAGTAGGCAAAAAAGCCCCCTCGTGTTTTTTGATCTCGCCACTTGAGATTCAATTTCACGTGACCCTGCCACTTTGAACTGGCCCACGCCTTCATTAACCAGGTCCACCACTTGCCTTTATTGAAACTTGCCCCTCTTAACACAGAATATCCAGTTTATGGGAATTTACTAAGTTAGGGTAAAATTATGCGGGCAGTGGGCAATTCAGCCCTCTTGTGCTTTCTGATCTTGCCACTTGAGATTCAGTTTCACACGACCCTGCCACTTCAAAATGACCGACGCCTTCACTAACCAAGTCCAACACTCATCCCTGTTGAAATTTACCCCTCTCGACCCGGAGCACTAGGTCTATGGGGATTTAACAAGGGTCAATCAGGGTGTGCTTTGGGTTTGTGGGGCTAAAACCAGAGTTAATCGGGAAGTGCCTAAAATTTATGGGGATGTGCACCCCATCTGGATTAGGTTTAAATTTTAAACCATACAGGCAGTGGGCAATTCAGCCCTCTTGTGCTTTCTGATCTCGCCACCAGAGATTCAGTTTCACACGATCCTGCCACTTTAAACTGGCCCACGCCTTTACCAACCAGGCCCAACACTTATCCCTGTTGATCAGTCAGGGTGTGCTTTAGGTTTGTACGGCTGAAGCCAGAGTTCCTAGGGTTTGTGGGGGTGTATGCCCCTTTTGGACCCTAGGATTAGGTTTAAATTTTAGGCTAGTGGATATATTTAAACTGGCCGACGCCTTCACCAATCAGACCCAACACTTCTTCCTGTTGAAATTACCCCTCTTGACACGGGACACTGTCTATGGGGGTTTAGCAAGGGTCAATCAGGATGTGCTTTGGGTTTGTGGGGCTAAAGCCAGGGTTAATCGGGGAGTGAATAGGGTTTGTGGGGGTGTGTACCCCATCTAAACTTTAGTAGGGTTTGTGGGGGTGTGTACCCCATCTAAACTTTAGTAGGGTTTGTGGGGGTGTGTACCCCATCTAAACTTTAGTAGGGTTTGTGGGGGTGTGTACCCCATCTAGACTTTAAGATTAGGTTTAAGTTTTAAGCTAGTGAATATATATGTTTGACTAGGAGATATTAGAATACAGAATTTTAAATGACAGTATATGAACTGCTATGGCGAATGAGCTAGTATAATAAAGCCAGATTAATCTAGACCATGCCTTTCATTATCAAGGTCCGACACCACTTGGTTCAACGAACCGGGTGTGCACTGGGACACATCATCAGTAATGTAACCTCGGATCATCAGGTGTTTCGGGCCTTTAATCACTAGACACCCTACTCGAGGTGGCCCAACAGTGTCAAGCTCAGACACTGCCTGTATTCCTCCCAGGGACCAATAATGAGAGGCATGTAATTCTAAGGGTAATGATATTTTTTTAAAAAAATCACTACCTGGCATCTATATGCCAAGGGTTACATGGAAAATAAAACAATAATATTCTTACCACTAGTTTTGTGTCTTGGGTCAACCATTTTAACTCCAACAAACTGCCTCCAACAATGCTTGACTCCCGCCTGGGAGACCAAATCCACTTACTCCCATCACTCCGGTCTCCCGGGGAGGTCTCTGAAAAATGCTATCCGGTTAAAACGTCCCTAGCCTGGGACCTTTTATTGTGTCCTAAAACCTGTCTAACCACTCCAACTGCAGACCCTATCTGTTGCTAGGATACCAAGCAGCCTTACTTATTCAACTCTTAAAGGTACACTGTCCATTTGGGTTTAAATATCTAAGCCTTCTTATTGGCCTCCAGTGGCCTGGAGAATGAAGAGCGTGTCACTGTAAGGTTAGGTTGAGATTATGCGGGCAGTAGGCAAAAAAGCCCCCTCGTGTTTTTTGATCTCGCCACTTGAGATTCAATTTCACGTGACCCTGCCACTTTGAACTGGCCCACGCCTTCATTAACCAGGTCCACCACTTGCCTTTATTGAAACTTGCCCCTCTTAACACAGAATATCCAGTTTATGGGAATTTACTAAGTTAGGGTAAAATTATGCGGGCAGTGGGCAATTCAGCCCTCTTGTGCTTTCTGATCTTGCCACTTGAGATTCAGTTTCACACGACCCTGCCACTTCAAAATGACCGACGCCTTCACTAACCAAGTCCAACACTCATCCCTGTTGAAATTTACCCCTCTCGACCCGGAGCACTAGGTCTATGGGGATTTAACAAGGGTCAATCAGGGTGTGCTTTGGGTTTGTGGGGCTAAAACCAGAGTTAATCGGGAAGTGCCTAAAATTTATGGGGATGTGCACCCCATCTGGATTAGGTTTAAATTTTAAACCATACAGGCAGTGGGCAATTCAGCCCTCTTGTGCTTTCTGATCTCGCCACCAGAGATTCAGTTTCACACGATCCTGCCACTTTAAACTGGCCCACGCCTTTACCAACCAGGCCCAACACTTATCCCTGTTGATCAGTCAGGGTGTGCTTTAGGTTTGTACGGCTGAAGCCAGAGTTCCTAGGGTTTGTGGGGGTGTATGCCCCTTTTGGACCCTAGGATTAGGTTTAAATTTTAGGCTAGTGGATATATTTAAACTGGCCGACGCCTTCACCAATCAGACCCAACACTTCTTCCTGTTGAAATTACCCCTCTTGACACGGGACACTGTCTATGGGGGTTTAGCAAGGGTCAATCAGGATGTGCTTTGGGTTTGTGGGGCTAAAGCCAGGGTTAATCGGGGAGTGAATAGGGTTTGTGGGGGTGTGTACCCCATCTAAACTTTAGTAGGGTTTGTGGGGGTGTGTACCCCATCTAAACTTTAGTAGGGTTTGTGGGGGTGTGTACCCCATCTAAACTTTAGTAGGGTTTGTGGGGGTGTGTACCCCATCTAGACTTTAAGATTAGGTTTAAGTTTTAAGCTAGTGAATATATATGTTTGACTAGGAGATATTAGAATACAGAATTTTAAATGACAGTATATGAACTGCTATGGCGAATGAGCTAGTATAATAAAGCCAGATTAATCTAGACCATGCCTTTCATTATCAAGGTCCGACACCACTTGGTTCAACGAACCGGGTGTGCACTGGGACACATCATCAGTAATGTAACCTCGGATCATCAGGTGTTTCGGGCCTTTAATCACTAGACACCCTACTCGAGGTGGCCCAACAGTGTCAAGCTCAGACACTGCCTGTATTCCTCCCAGGGACCAATAATGAGAGGCATGTAATTCTAAGGGTAATGATATTTTTTTAAAAAAATCACTACCTGGCATCTATATGCCAAGGGTTACATGGAAAATAAAACAATAATATTCTTACCACTAGTTTTGTGTCTTGGGTCAACCATTTTAACTCCAACAAACTGCCTCCAACAATGCTTGACTCCCGCCTGGGAGACCAAATCCACTTACTCCCATCACTCCGGTCTCCCGGGGAGGTCTCTGAAAAATGCTATCCGGTTAAAACGTCCCTAGCCTGGGACCTTTTATTGTGTCCTAAAACCTGTCTAACCACTCCAACTGCAGACCCTATCTGTTGCTAGGATACCAAGCAGCCTTACTTATTCAACTCTTAAAGGTACACTGTCCATTTGGGTTTAAATATCTAAGCCTTCTTATTGGCCTCCAGTGGCCTGGAGAATGAAGAGCGTGTCACTGTAAGGTTAGGTTGAGATTATGCGGGCAGTAGGCAAAAAAGCCCCCTCGTGTTTTTTGATCTCGCCACTTGAGATTCAATTTCACGTGACCCTGCCACTTTGAACTGGCCCACGCCTTCATTAACCAGGTCCACCACTTGCCTTTATTGAAACTTGCCCCTCTTAACACAGAATATCCAGTTTATGGGAATTTACTAAGTTAGGGTAAAATTATGCGGGCAGTGGGCAATTCAGCCCTCTTGTGCTTTCTGATCTTGCCACTTGAGATTCAGTTTCACACGACCCTGCCACTTCAAAATGACCGACGCCTTCACTAACCAAGTCCAACACTCATCCCTGTTGAAATTTACCCCTCTCGACCCGGAGCACTAGGTCTATGGGGATTTAACAAGGGTCAATCAGGGTGTGCTTTGGGTTTGTGGGGCTAAAACCAGAGTTAATCGGGAAGTGCCTAAAATTTATGGGGATGTGCACCCCATCTGGATTAGGTTTAAATTTTAAACCATACAGGCAGTGGGCAATTCAGCCCTCTTGTGCTTTCTGATCTCGCCACCAGAGATTCAGTTTCACACGATCCTGCCACTTTAAACTGGCCCACGCCTTTACCAACCAGGCCCAACACTTATCCCTGTTGATCAGTCAGGGTGTGCTTTAGGTTTGTACGGCTGAAGCCAGAGTTCCTAGGGTTTGTGGGGGTGTATGCCCCTTTTGGACCCTAGGATTAGGTTTAAATTTTAGGCTAGTGGATATATTTAAACTGGCCGACGCCTTCACCAATCAGACCCAACACTTCTTCCTGTTGAAATTACCCCTCTTGACACGGGACACTGTCTATGGGGGTTTAGCAAGGGTCAATCAGGATGTGCTTTGGGTTTGTGGGGCTAAAGCCAGGGTTAATCGGGGAGTGAATAGGGTTTGTGGGGGTGTGTACCCCATCTAAACTTTAGTAGGGTTTGTGGGGGTGTGTACCCCATCTAAACTTTAGTAGGGTTTGTGGGGGTGTGTACCCCATCTAAACTTTAGTAGGGTTTGTGGGGGTGTGTACCCCATCTAGACTTTAAGATTAGGTTTAAGTTTTAAGCTAGTGAATATATATGTTTGACTAGGAGATATTAGAATACAGAATTTTAAATGACAGTATATGAACTGCTATGGCGAATGAGCTAGTATAATAAAGCCAGATTAATCTAGACCATGCCTTTCATTATCAAGGTCCGACACCACTTGGTTCAACGAACCGGGTGTGCACTGGGACACATCATCAGTAATGTAACCTCGGATCATCAGGTGTTTCGGGCCTTTAATCACTAGACACCCTACTCGAGGTGGCCCAACAGTGTCAAGCTCAGACACTGCCTGTATTCCTCCCAGGGACCAATAATGAGAGGCATGTAATTCTAAGGGTAATGATATTTTTTTAAAAAAATCACTACCTGGCATCTATATGCCAAGGGTTACATGGAAAATAAAACAATAATATTCTTACCACTAGTTTTGTGTCTTGGGTCAACCATTTTAACTCCAACAAACTGCCTCCAACAATGCTTGACTCCCGCCTGGGAGACCAAATCCACTTACTCCCATCACTCCGGTCTCCCGGGGAGGTCTCTGAAAAATGCTATCCGGTTAAAACGTCCCTAGCCTGGGACCTTTTATTGTGTCCTAAAACCTGTCTAACCACTCCAACTGCAGACCCTATCTGTTGCTAGGATACCAAGCAGCCTTACTTATTCAACTCTTAAAGGTACACTGTCCATTTGGGTTTAAATATCTAAGCCTTCTTATTGGCCTCCAGTGGCCTGGAGAATGAAGAGCGTGTCACTGTAAGGTTAGGTTGAGATTATGCGGGCAGTAGGCAAAAAAGCCCCCTCGTGTTTTTTGATCTCGCCACTTGAGATTCAATTTCACGTGACCCTGCCACTTTGAACTGGCCCACGCCTTCATTAACCAGGTCCACCACTTGCCTTTATTGAAACTTGCCCCTCTTAACACAGAATATCCAGTTTATGGGAATTTACTAAGTTAGGGTAAAATTATGCGGGCAGTGGGCAATTCAGCCCTCTTGTGCTTTCTGATCTTGCCACTTGAGATTCAGTTTCACACGACCCTGCCACTTCAAAATGACCGACGCCTTCACTAACCAAGTCCAACACTCATCCCTGTTGAAATTTACCCCTCTCGACCCGGAGCACTAGGTCTATGGGGATTTAACAAGGGTCAATCAGGGTGTGCTTTGGGTTTGTGGGGCTAAAACCAGAGTTAATCGGGAAGTGCCTAAAATTTATGGGGATGTGCACCCCATCTGGATTAGGTTTAAATTTTAAACCATACAGGCAGTGGGCAATTCAGCCCTCTTGTGCTTTCTGATCTCGCCACCAGAGATTCAGTTTCACACGATCCTGCCACTTTAAACTGGCCCACGCCTTTACCAACCAGGCCCAACACTTATCCCTGTTGATCAGTCAGGGTGTGCTTTAGGTTTGTACGGCTGAAGCCAGAGTTCCTAGGGTTTGTGGGGGTGTATGCCCCTTTTGGACCCTAGGATTAGGTTTAAATTTTAGGCTAGTGGATATATTTAAACTGGCCGACGCCTTCACCAATCAGACCCAACACTTCTTCCTGTTGAAATTACCCCTCTTGACACGGGACACTGTCTATGGGGGTTTAGCAAGGGTCAATCAGGATGTGCTTTGGGTTTGTGGGGCTAAAGCCAGGGTTAATCGGGGAGTGAATAGGGTTTGTGGGGGTGTGTACCCCATCTAAACTTTAGTAGGGTTTGTGGGGGTGTGTACCCCATCTAAACTTTAGTAGGGTTTGTGGGGGTGTGTACCCCATCTAAACTTTAGTAGGGTTTGTGGGGGTGTGTACCCCATCTAGACTTTAAGATTAGGTTTAAGTTTTAAGCTAGTGAATATATATGTTTGACTAGGAGATATTAGAATACAGAATTTTAAATGACAGTATATGAACTGCTATGGCGAATGAGCTAGTATAATAAAGCCAGATTAATCTAGACCATGCCTTTCATTATCAAGGTCCGACACCACTTGGTTCAACGAACCGGGTGTGCACTGGGACACATCATCAGTAATGTAACCTCGGATCATCAGGTGTTTCGGGCCTTTAATCACTAGACACCCTACTCGAGGTGGCCCAACAGTGTCAAGCTCAGACACTGCCTGTATTCCTCCCAGGGACCAATAATGAGAGGCATGTAATTCTAAGGGTAATGATATTTTTTTAAAAAAATCACTACCTGGCATCTATATGCCAAGGGTTACATGGAAAATAAAACAATAATATTCTTACCACTAGTTTTGTGTCTTGGGTCAACCATTTTAACTCCAACAAACTGCCTCCAACAATGCTTGACTCCCGCCTGGGAGACCAAATCCACTTACTCCCATCACTCCGGTCTCCCGGGGAGGTCTCTGAAAAATGCTATCCGGTTAAAACGTCCCTAGCCTGGGACCTTTTATTGTGTCCTAAAACCTGTCTAACCACTCCAACTGCAGACCCTATCTGTTGCTAGGATACCAAGCAGCCTTACTTATTCAACTCTTAAAGGTACACTGTCCATTTGGGTTTAAATATCTAAGCCTTCTTATTGGCCTCCAGTGGCCTGGAGAATGAAGAGCGTGTCACTGTAAGGTTAGGTTGAGATTATGCGGGCAGTAGGCAAAAAAGCCCCCTCGTGTTTTTTGATCTCGCCACTTGAGATTCAATTTCACGTGACCCTGCCACTTTGAACTGGCCCACGCCTTCATTAACCAGGTCCACCACTTGCCTTTATTGAAACTTGCCCCTCTTAACACAGAATATCCAGTTTATGGGAATTTACTAAGTTAGGGTAAAATTATGCGGGCAGTGGGCAATTCAGCCCTCTTGTGCTTTCTGATCTTGCCACTTGAGATTCAGTTTCACACGACCCTGCCACTTCAAAATGACCGACGCCTTCACTAACCAAGTCCAACACTCATCCCTGTTGAAATTTACCCCTCTCGACCCGGAGCACTAGGTCTATGGGGATTTAACAAGGGTCAATCAGGGTGTGCTTTGGGTTTGTGGGGCTAAAACCAGAGTTAATCGGGAAGTGCCTAAAATTTATGGGGATGTGCACCCCATCTGGATTAGGTTTAAATTTTAAACCATACAGGCAGTGGGCAATTCAGCCCTCTTGTGCTTTCTGATCTCGCCACCAGAGATTCAGTTTCACACGATCCTGCCACTTTAAACTGGCCCACGCCTTTACCAACCAGGCCCAACACTTATCCCTGTTGATCAGTCAGGGTGTGCTTTAGGTTTGTACGGCTGAAGCCAGAGTTCCTAGGGTTTGTGGGGGTGTATGCCCCTTTTGGACCCTAGGATTAGGTTTAAATTTTAGGCTAGTGGATATATTTAAACTGGCCGACGCCTTCACCAATCAGACCCAACACTTCTTCCTGTTGAAATTACCCCTCTTGACACGGGACACTGTCTATGGGGGTTTAGCAAGGGTCAATCAGGATGTGCTTTGGGTTTGTGGGGCTAAAGCCAGGGTTAATCGGGGAGTGAATAGGGTTTGTGGGGGTGTGTACCCCATCTAAACTTTAGTAGGGTTTGTGGGGGTGTGTACCCCATCTAAACTTTAGTAGGGTTTGTGGGGGTGTGTACCCCATCTAAACTTTAGTAGGGTTTGTGGGGGTGTGTACCCCATCTAGACTTTAAGATTAGGTTTAAGTTTTAAGCTAGTGAATATATATGTTTGACTAGGAGATATTAGAATACAGAATTTTAAATGACAGTATATGAACTGCTATGGCGAATGAGCTAGTATAATAAAGCCAGATTAATCTAGACCATGCCTTTCATTATCAAGGTCCGACACCACTTGGTTCAACGAACCGGGTGTGCACTGGGACACATCATCAGTAATGTAACCTCGGATCATCAGGTGTTTCGGGCCTTTAATCACTAGACACCCTACTCGAGGTGGCCCAACAGTGTCAAGCTCAGACACTGCCTGTATTCCTCCCAGGGACCAATAATGAGAGGCATGTAATTCTAAGGGTAATGATATTTTTTTAAAAAAATCACTACCTGGCATCTATATGCCAAGGGTTACATGGAAAATAAAACAATAATATTCTTACCACTAGTTTTGTGTCTTGGGTCAACCATTTTAACTCCAACAAACTGCCTCCAACAATGCTTGACTCCCGCCTGGGAGACCAAATCCACTTACTCCCATCACTCCGGTCTCCCGGGGAGGTCTCTGAAAAATGCTATCCGGTTAAAACGTCCCTAGCCTGGGACCTTTTATTGTGTCCTAAAACCTGTCTAACCACTCCAACTGCAGACCCTATCTGTTGCTAGGATACCAAGCAGCCTTACTTATTCAACTCTTAAAGGTACACTGTCCATTTGGGTTTAAATATCTAAGCCTTCTTATTGGCCTCCAGTGGCCTGGAGAATGAAGAGCGTGTCACTGTAAGGTTAGGTTGAGATTATGCGGGCAGTAGGCAAAAAAGCCCCCTCGTGTTTTTTGATCTCGCCACTTGAGATTCAATTTCACGTGACCCTGCCACTTTGAACTGGCCCACGCCTTCATTAACCAGGTCCACCACTTGCCTTTATTGAAACTTGCCCCTCTTAACACAGAATATCCAGTTTATGGGAATTTACTAAGTTAGGGTAAAATTATGCGGGCAGTGGGCAATTCAGCCCTCTTGTGCTTTCTGATCTTGCCACTTGAGATTCAGTTTCACACGACCCTGCCACTTCAAAATGACCGACGCCTTCACTAACCAAGTCCAACACTCATCCCTGTTGAAATTTACCCCTCTCGACCCGGAGCACTAGGTCTATGGGGATTTAACAAGGGTCAATCAGGGTGTGCTTTGGGTTTGTGGGGCTAAAACCAGAGTTAATCGGGAAGTGCCTAAAATTTATGGGGATGTGCACCCCATCTGGATTAGGTTTAAATTTTAAACCATACAGGCAGTGGGCAATTCAGCCCTCTTGTGCTTTCTGATCTCGCCACCAGAGATTCAGTTTCACACGATCCTGCCACTTTAAACTGGCCCACGCCTTTACCAACCAGGCCCAACACTTATCCCTGTTGATCAGTCAGGGTGTGCTTTAGGTTTGTACGGCTGAAGCCAGAGTTCCTAGGGTTTGTGGGGGTGTATGCCCCTTTTGGACCCTAGGATTAGGTTTAAATTTTAGGCTAGTGGATATATTTAAACTGGCCGACGCCTTCACCAATCAGACCCAACACTTCTTCCTGTTGAAATTACCCCTCTTGACACGGGACACTGTCTATGGGGGTTTAGCAAGGGTCAATCAGGATGTGCTTTGGGTTTGTGGGGCTAAAGCCAGGGTTAATCGGGGAGTGAATAGGGTTTGTGGGGGTGTGTACCCCATCTAAACTTTAGTAGGGTTTGTGGGGGTGTGTACCCCATCTAAACTTTAGTAGGGTTTGTGGGGGTGTGTACCCCATCTAAACTTTAGTAGGGTTTGTGGGGGTGTGTACCCCATCTAGACTTTAAGATTAGGTTTAAGTTTTAAGCTAGTGAATATATATGTTTGACTAGGAGATATTAGAATACAGAATTTTAAATGACAGTATATGAACTGCTATGGCGAATGAGCTAGTATAATAAAGCCAGATTAATCTAGACCATGCCTTTCATTATCAAGGTCCGACACCACTTGGTTCAACGAACCGGGTGTGCACTGGGACACATCATCAGTAATGTAACCTCGGATCATCAGGTGTTTCGGGCCTTTAATCACTAGACACCCTACTCGAGGTGGCCCAACAGTGTCAAGCTCAGACACTGCCTGTATTCCTCCCAGGGACCAATAATGAGAGGCATGTAATTCTAAGGGTAATGATATTTTTTTAAAAAAATCACTACCTGGCATCTATATGCCAAGGGTTACATGGAAAATAAAACAATAATATTCTTACCACTAGTTTTGTGTCTTGGGTCAACCATTTTAACTCCAACAAACTGCCTCCAACAATGCTTGACTCCCGCCTGGGAGACCAAATCCACTTACTCCCATCACTCCGGTCTCCCGGGGAGGTCTCTGAAAAATGCTATCCGGTTAAAACGTCCCTAGCCTGGGACCTTTTATTGTGTCCTAAAACCTGTCTAACCACTCCAACTGCAGACCCTATCTGTTGCTAGGATACCAAGCAGCCTTACTTATTCAACTCTTAAAGGTACACTGTCCATTTGGGTTTAAATATCTAAGCCTTCTTATTGGCCTCCAGTGGCCTGGAGAATGAAGAGCGTGTCACTGTAAGGTTAGGTTGAGATTATGCGGGCAGTAGGCAAAAAAGCCCCCTCGTGTTTTTTGATCTCGCCACTTGAGATTCAATTTCACGTGACCCTGCCACTTTGAACTGGCCCACGCCTTCATTAACCAGGTCCACCACTTGCCTTTATTGAAACTTGCCCCTCTTAACACAGAATATCCAGTTTATGGGAATTTACTAAGTTAGGGTAAAATTATGCGGGCAGTGGGCAATTCAGCCCTCTTGTGCTTTCTGATCTTGCCACTTGAGATTCAGTTTCACACGACCCTGCCACTTCAAAATGACCGACGCCTTCACTAACCAAGTCCAACACTCATCCCTGTTGAAATTTACCCCTCTCGACCCGGAGCACTAGGTCTATGGGGATTTAACAAGGGTCAATCAGGGTGTGCTTTGGGTTTGTGGGGCTAAAACCAGAGTTAATCGGGAAGTGCCTAAAATTTATGGGGATGTGCACCCCATCTGGATTAGGTTTAAATTTTAAACCATACAGGCAGTGGGCAATTCAGCCCTCTTGTGCTTTCTGATCTCGCCACCAGAGATTCAGTTTCACACGATCCTGCCACTTTAAACTGGCCCACGCCTTTACCAACCAGGCCCAACACTTATCCCTGTTGATCAGTCAGGGTGTGCTTTAGGTTTGTACGGCTGAAGCCAGAGTTCCTAGGGTTTGTGGGGGTGTATGCCCCTTTTGGACCCTAGGATTAGGTTTAAATTTTAGGCTAGTGGATATATTTAAACTGGCCGACGCCTTCACCAATCAGACCCAACACTTCTTCCTGTTGAAATTACCCCTCTTGACACGGGACACTGTCTATGGGGGTTTAGCAAGGGTCAATCAGGATGTGCTTTGGGTTTGTGGGGCTAAAGCCAGGGTTAATCGGGGAGTGAATAGGGTTTGTGGGGGTGTGTACCCCATCTAAACTTTAGTAGGGTTTGTGGGGGTGTGTACCCCATCTAAACTTTAGTAGGGTTTGTGGGGGTGTGTACCCCATCTAAACTTTAGTAGGGTTTGTGGGGGTGTGTACCCCATCTAGACTTTAAGATTAGGTTTAAGTTTTAAGCTAGTGAATATATATGTTTGACTAGGAGATATTAGAATACAGAATTTTAAATGACAGTATATGAACTGCTATGGCGAATGAGCTAGTATAATAAAGCCAGATTAATCTAGACCATGCCTTTCATTATCAAGGTCCGACACCACTTGGTTCAACGAACCGGGTGTGCACTGGGACACATCATCAGTAATGTAACCTCGGATCATCAGGTGTTTCGGGCCTTTAATCACTAGACACCCTACTCGAGGTGGCCCAACAGTGTCAAGCTCAGACACTGCCTGTATTCCTCCCAGGGACCAATAATGAGAGGCATGTAATTCTAAGGGTAATGATATTTTTTTAAAAAAATCACTACCTGGCATCTATATGCCAAGGGTTACATGGAAAATAAAACAATAATATTCTTACCACTAGTTTTGTGTCTTGGGTCAACCATTTTAACTCCAACAAACTGCCTCCAACAATGCTTGACTCCCGCCTGGGAGACCAAATCCACTTACTCCCATCACTCCGGTCTCCCGGGGAGGTCTCTGAAAAATGCTATCCGGTTAAAACGTCCCTAGCCTGGGACCTTTTATTGTGTCCTAAAACCTGTCTAACCACTCCAACTGCAGACCCTATCTGTTGCTAGGATACCAAGCAGCCTTACTTATTCAACTCTTAAAGGTACACTGTCCATTTGGGTTTAAATATCTAAGCCTTCTTATTGGCCTCCAGTGGCCTGGAGAATGAAGAGCGTGTCACTGTAAGGTTAGGTTGAGATTATGCGGGCAGTAGGCAAAAAAGCCCCCTCGTGTTTTTTGATCTCGCCACTTGAGATTCAATTTCACGTGACCCTGCCACTTTGAACTGGCCCACGCCTTCATTAACCAGGTCCACCACTTGCCTTTATTGAAACTTGCCCCTCTTAACACAGAATATCCAGTTTATGGGAATTTACTAAGTTAGGGTAAAATTATGCGGGCAGTGGGCAATTCAGCCCTCTTGTGCTTTCTGATCTTGCCACTTGAGATTCAGTTTCACACGACCCTGCCACTTCAAAATGACCGACGCCTTCACTAACCAAGTCCAACACTCATCCCTGTTGAAATTTACCCCTCTCGACCCGGAGCACTAGGTCTATGGGGATTTAACAAGGGTCAATCAGGGTGTGCTTTGGGTTTGTGGGGCTAAAACCAGAGTTAATCGGGAAGTGCCTAAAATTTATGGGGATGTGCACCCCATCTGGATTAGGTTTAAATTTTAAACCATACAGGCAGTGGGCAATTCAGCCCTCTTGTGCTTTCTGATCTCGCCACCAGAGATTCAGTTTCACACGATCCTGCCACTTTAAACTGGCCCACGCCTTTACCAACCAGGCCCAACACTTATCCCTGTTGATCAGTCAGGGTGTGCTTTAGGTTTGTACGGCTGAAGCCAGAGTTCCTAGGGTTTGTGGGGGTGTATGCCCCTTTTGGACCCTAGGATTAGGTTTAAATTTTAGGCTAGTGGATATATTTAAACTGGCCGACGCCTTCACCAATCAGACCCAACACTTCTTCCTGTTGAAATTACCCCTCTTGACACGGGACACTGTCTATGGGGGTTTAGCAAGGGTCAATCAGGATGTGCTTTGGGTTTGTGGGGCTAAAGCCAGGGTTAATCGGGGAGTGAATAGGGTTTGTGGGGGTGTGTACCCCATCTAAACTTTAGTAGGGTTTGTGGGGGTGTGTACCCCATCTAAACTTTAGTAGGGTTTGTGGGGGTGTGTACCCCATCTAAACTTTAGTAGGGTTTGTGGGGGTGTGTACCCCATCTAGACTTTAAGATTAGGTTTAAGTTTTAAGCTAGTGAATATATATGTTTGACTAGGAGATATTAGAATACAGAATTTTAAATGACAGTATATGAACTGCTATGGCGAATGAGCTAGTATAATAAAGCCAGATTAATCTAGACCATGCCTTTCATTATCAAGGTCCGACACCACTTGGTTCAACGAACCGGGTGTGCACTGGGACACATCATCAGTAATGTAACCTCGGATCATCAGGTGTTTCGGGCCTTTAATCACTAGACACCCTACTCGAGGTGGCCCAACAGTGTCAAGCTCAGACACTGCCTGTATTCCTCCCAGGGACCAATAATGAGAGGCATGTAATTCTAAGGGTAATGATATTTTTTTAAAAAAATCACTACCTGGCATCTATATGCCAAGGGTTACATGGAAAATAAAACAATAATATTCTTACCACTAGTTTTGTGTCTTGGGTCAACCATTTTAACTCCAACAAACTGCCTCCAACAATGCTTGACTCCCGCCTGGGAGACCAAATCCACTTACTCCCATCACTCCGGTCTCCCGGGGAGGTCTCTGAAAAATGCTATCCGGTTAAAACGTCCCTAGCCTGGGACCTTTTATTGTGTCCTAAAACCTGTCTAACCACTCCAACTGCAGACCCTATCTGTTGCTAGGATACCAAGCAGCCTTACTTATTCAACTCTTAAAGGTACACTGTCCATTTGGGTTTAAATATCTAAGCCTTCTTATTGGCCTCCAGTGGCCTGGAGAATGAAGAGCGTGTCACTGTAAGGTTAGGTTGAGATTATGCGGGCAGTAGGCAAAAAAGCCCCCTCGTGTTTTTTGATCTCGCCACTTGAGATTCAATTTCACGTGACCCTGCCACTTTGAACTGGCCCACGCCTTCATTAACCAGGTCCACCACTTGCCTTTATTGAAACTTGCCCCTCTTAACACAGAATATCCAGTTTATGGGAATTTACTAAGTTAGGGTAAAATTATGCGGGCAGTGGGCAATTCAGCCCTCTTGTGCTTTCTGATCTTGCCACTTGAGATTCAGTTTCACACGACCCTGCCACTTCAAAATGACCGACGCCTTCACTAACCAAGTCCAACACTCATCCCTGTTGAAATTTACCCCTCTCGACCCGGAGCACTAGGTCTATGGGGATTTAACAAGGGTCAATCAGGGTGTGCTTTGGGTTTGTGGGGCTAAAACCAGAGTTAATCGGGAAGTGCCTAAAATTTATGGGGATGTGCACCCCATCTGGATTAGGTTTAAATTTTAAACCATACAGGCAGTGGGCAATTCAGCCCTCTTGTGCTTTCTGATCTCGCCACCAGAGATTCAGTTTCACACGATCCTGCCACTTTAAACTGGCCCACGCCTTTACCAACCAGGCCCAACACTTATCCCTGTTGATCAGTCAGGGTGTGCTTTAGGTTTGTACGGCTGAAGCCAGAGTTCCTAGGGTTTGTGGGGGTGTATGCCCCTTTTGGACCCTAGGATTAGGTTTAAATTTTAGGCTAGTGGATATATTTAAACTGGCCGACGCCTTCACCAATCAGACCCAACACTTCTTCCTGTTGAAATTACCCCTCTTGACACGGGACACTGTCTATGGGGGTTTAGCAAGGGTCAATCAGGATGTGCTTTGGGTTTGTGGGGCTAAAGCCAGGGTTAATCGGGGAGTGAATAGGGTTTGTGGGGGTGTGTACCCCATCTAAACTTTAGTAGGGTTTGTGGGGGTGTGTACCCCATCTAAACTTTAGTAGGGTTTGTGGGGGTGTGTACCCCATCTAAACTTTAGTAGGGTTTGTGGGGGTGTGTACCCCATCTAGACTTTAAGATTAGGTTTAAGTTTTAAGCTAGTGAATATATATGTTTGACTAGGAGATATTAGAATACAGAATTTTAAATGACAGTATATGAACTGCTATGGCGAATGAGCTAGTATAATAAAGCCAGGTTAATCTGGACCATGCCTTTCATTATCAAGGTCCGACACCACTTGGTTCAACGAACCGGGTGTGCACTGGGACACATCATCAGTAATGTAACCTCGGATCATCAGGTGTTTCGGGCCTTTAATCACTAGACACCCTACTCGAGGTGGCCCAACAGTGTCAGGCTCAGACACTGCCTGTATTCCTCCCAGGGACCAATAATGAGAGGCATGTAATTTTAAGGGTAATGATATTTTTTAAAAAAAAAAAATCACTACCTGGCATCTATATGCCAAGGGTTACATGGA
This sequence comes from Hemitrygon akajei, assembly GCF_048418815.1. Classification (NCBI taxonomy): domain Eukaryota; kingdom Metazoa; phylum Chordata; class Chondrichthyes; order Myliobatiformes; family Dasyatidae; genus Hemitrygon; species Hemitrygon akajei. The sequence continues at coordinate 98,344 of NC_133138.1, read as the reverse complement.
AAATAAAACAATAATATTCTTACCACTAGTTTTGTGTCTTGGGTCAACCATTTTAACTCCAACAAACTGCCTCCAACAACGCTTGACTCCCGCCTGGGAGACCAAATCCACTTACTCCCATCACTCCGGTCTCCCGGGGAGGTCTCTGAAAAATGCTATCCGGTTAAAACGTCCCTAGCCCGGGACTCCATCTCCACTTTTATTGTGTCCTAAAACCTGTCTGACCACTCCAACTGCAGACCCTATCTGTTGCTAGGATACCGAGCAGCCTTACCTATTCAACTCTTAAAGGTACACTGTCCATTTGGGTTTAAATATCTAAGCCTTCTCATTGGCCTCCAGTGGCCTGGAGAATGAAGAGCGTGTCACTGTAAGGTTAGGTTGAGATTATGCGGGCAGTGGGCAAAAAAGCCCCCTCGTGTTTTTTGATCTCGCCACTTGAGATTCAATTTCACGTGACCCTGCCACTTTGAACTGGCCCACGCCTTCATTAACCAGGTCCACCACTTGCCTTTATTGAAACTTGCCCCTCTTAACACAGAATATCCAGTTTATGGGAATTTACTAAGTTAGGGTGAAATTATGCGGGCAGTGGGCAATTCAGCCCTCTTAATGCTTTCTGATCTTGCCACTTGAGATTCAGTTTCACACGACCCTGCCACTTCAAAATGACCGACGCCTTCACTAACCAAGTCCAACACTCATCCCTGTTGAAATTTACCCCTCTCGACCCGGAGCACTAAGTCTATGGGGATTTAACAAGGGTCAATCAGGGTGTGCTTTGGGTTTGTGGGGCTAAAACCAGAGTTAATCGGGAAGTGCCTAAAATTTATGGGGATGTGCA
>NC_133138.1:20000-95000 GCF_048418815.1 Hemitrygon akajei | reverse complement strand
GGGCAGTGGGCAAAAAAGCCCCCTCGTGTTTTTTGATCTCGCCACTTGAGATTCAATTTCACGTGACCCTGCCACTTTGAACTGGCCCACGCCTTCATTAACCAGGTCCACCACTTGCCTTTATTGCAACTTGCCCCTCTTAACACAGAATATCCAGTTTATGGGAATTTACTAAATTAGGGTGAAATTATGCGGGCAGTGGGCAATTCAGCCCTCTTGTGCTTTCTGATCTTGCCACTTGAGATTCAGTTTCACACGACCCTGCCACTTCAAAATGACCGACGCCTTCACTAACCAAGTCCAACACTCATCCCTGTTGAAATTTACCCCTCTCAACCCGGAGCACTAGGTCTATGGGGATTTAACAAGGGTCAATCAGGGTGTGCTTTGGGTTTGTGGGGCTAAAACCAGAGTTAATCGGGAAGTGCCTAAAATTTATGGGGATGTGCACCCCATCTGGATTAGGTTTAAATTTTAAACCATACAGGCAGTGGGCAATTCAGCCCTCTTGTGCTTTCTGATCTCGCCACCAGAGATTCAGTTTCACACGATCCTGCCACTTTAAACTGGCCCACGCCTTTACCAACCAGGCCCAACACTTATCCCTGTTGATCAGTCAGGGTGTGCTTTAGGTTTGTACGGCTGAAGCCAGAGTTAATCGGGAAATGCCTAGGGTTTGTGGGGGTGTATGCCCCTTTTGGACCTTAGGATTAGGTTTAAATTTTAGGCTAGTGGATATATTTAAACTGGCCGACGCCTTCACCAATCAGACCCAACACTTATTCCTGTTGAAATTACCCCTCTTGACACGGGACACTGTCTATGGGGGTTTAGCAAGGGTCAATCAGGATGTGCTTTGGGTTTGTGGGGCTAAAGCCAGGGTTAATCGGGGAGTGAATAGGGTTTGTGGGGGTGTGTACCCCATCTAAACTTTAGTAGGGTTTGTGGGGGTGTGTACCCCATCTAAACTTTAGTAGGGTTTGTGGGGGTGTATACCCCATCTAAACTTTAAGATTAGGTTTAAGTTTTAAGCTAGTGAATATATATGTTTGACTAGGAGATATTAGAATACAGAATTTTAAATGACAGTATATGAACTGCTATGGCGAATGAGCTAATATAATAAAGCCAGGTTAATCTGGACCATGCCTTTCATTATCAAGGTCCGACACCACTTGGTTCAACGAACCGGGTGTGCACTGGGACACATCATCAGTAATGTAACCTCGGATCATCAGGTGTTTCGGGCCTTTAATCACTAGACACCCTACTCGAGGTGGCCCAACAGTGTCAGGCTCAGACACTGCCTGTATTCCTCCCAGGGACCAATAATGAGAGGGTTAGGTTTAGGGTTAGGGTTAGGGTTAGGGTTAGGGTTAGGGTTAGGGTTAGGTTGAGATTATGCGGGCAGTAGGCAAAAAAGCCCCCTCGTGCTTTTTGATCTCGCCACTTGAGATTCAATTTCACGCGACCCTGCCACTTTGAACTGGCCCACGCCTTCATTAACCAGGTCCAACACTTGCCTTTATTGAAACTTGCCCCTCTTAACACAGAATATCCCGTTTATGGGGATTTAAACCAGTATTAATCAGGGTATACTTAGGGTTTGTGGGGGTGTGTGTGCCCCTTTTGGACTTTAGGATTAGGTTTGAGTGCAGGCCTGGTGGATGTATATGTTTGGCTGGGAGAGCAAGGGTTAATCGGGGTGTGTTTAGGGTTTGTGGGGCTGAAGCCAGGGCTAATCGGGAAGTGCCTAGGGTTTGTGGGGGTGTGTGCCCCTTTTGGACTTTAGGATTAGGTTTGAGTGTTGGACCGGTGGATGTACATATCGGTTTGTGGGGGTTTAGCAAGGGTTAATCGGGGTGTGCTTAGGGTTTGTGGGGCTGAAGCCCGGGCTAATCAGGAAGTGTCTAGGGTTTGTGGGGGTGTGTGTGCCCCTTTTGGACTTTAGGATTAGGTTTGAGTGTAGGCCTGGTGGATGTATATGTTTGGCTGGGAGAGGTTAGGCTGCCGAGTTTTGAGTATGAGCTGGTATTGGAGGCTAGGCTTATATAGGGGAGTCCGGTTAATCTGGTCCATACCTTTCATTGTCGTGGTCCGGTCCCACTTGGTTCAACGAACCGGGTGTGCAGTGGGACACATCGTCAGTGATGCACCCACGGATCATCAGGTGTTTCGGGCCTTTAATCATCATACACCCTCCCCGAAGTGGCCCCACCAAAGCTGATCAGGCTTGGTTTGTGTATTTCCCCTGGACCAGACAATGAAAGGCATGTAATTCTGAGGGTAATGCTATTTTAAAGGGTATATAACTGGTGGTGTGGGGTGAGTTTAGCCCCCTGGCGAGAAGAGCATCCGTATTTACGGGTTGTGAAGATGTTAGTTTCAGGGCAGCCTAGCTTTTTAGGCCTCATTTAGGCCGTACGGAGAATAAGTATGCAGTGTTTCAATCCATCTCCTCTCTGCTAGTTTTCTTTGGGCGTTTGACCAGTTTATGTTAGTTTCCAGGCCTAATATTTTTAAGGGGTACGTCCCATGCTCCTGGAAGTGCCTGCTAACTGGTCTGTTTTGGTTTCCCCTTCTGATGTTACTGAGGTGTCCCGTGAGTCTGGTTCTCAAGCTGTTGCCCGTCTCCCCGATGTATATAATATGGCATTCTGTGCACAGGATGGCATATACTACATTCTTTTGTTCACAAGTTATCCTCTGCTCTATCTCGGCCCACTTTCCTGTGGCTCTGTTGTGTATGCTTTTTGAAATTCTCAGGTATATGCATGCCCTGCAGTTTCCCACCTCACAGTTTGGCGCTGCTCGTACTTTGGTACTGACTAGTATGTCTTTCAGATTCCTACCCCTTTTGAAGGCTGAGACAATGGTGTATTGTCCCAGTGTCCCCACTTCCGTTTTCAGTTGCTCAAAGCGTGTTTTGACCATCCTGTGAATATTCACTGCCATCCCACTGTATCCCGTTATCAAGGGTAGTTTCGGTGTTGTGATGTTCTGTGGTCGGGGATTTGTGATACTTTTCAGAAAGTCAGATTTAATGTGCCTAAGTCTCCTTCTGCTGTAGCCCCTGTGTCTAAGAGCAGAGAAGAGGATGGTTGTGGCCTGGTGGAAGTCCTCCGGCCTAGTGCAAATGCGGTGAAAGCGGGTCAGCTGTCCCTTGACAATGCCTCTGAAGGTGTGTTTGGGATGGTGACTCCCTGTGTGTAGGAGGGTGTGTGTGTCTGTGGTTTTAAAGAATACCTTGGTAGCTAGTTTTCGGTTGCCACTTTCTGGTGCTAGTTTAAACACTGTGGTGTCCAGGAAGTCAATCTTCTCCTTATCTGTTATAGCTTTAACCTTAATGGATGGGTGATGAGTGTTTAGGATTTGAATAAATTCCTCTAATTCCCCCTCTGAGTGTGTCCACACTCCCCAGATGTCATCCAGGTATCTATAGAGACACATGGGTTTTTTAGGGCACTCTGGATAGACTGTTTCCTCCCACCCAGCCATGTATATATTGGCATAGGCTGGAGCAAACTTCTTTCCCATTGCTGTGCCCTTGACTTGTAGGTAGAATTTACCATCGAATTCAAAGTCATTTTTAGTCAGGCTGAGGTGAAGGAGTTCTAGCAAGGCCTCGTCCGGTCTCCCTAGCTGAGGGTTCCTCCGTAGGATGTCCCTCACTGCCTCTATACCCCTGTCCGTTTCAATATTGGTGTACAGGCTTTCGATGTCCATGGTGAAGAGTATGGCCCCAGGGGGCACTGACATGGAATTGACTATCCGGACAAAGTGATACGTGTCCTTGATGTAGCTGGGGTGTTTCTGTGAGAGTGGATTAAGGCAGGCATCAATGAACTCCGCTATCCCGTATGACTCACTGCTGCAGTCTGACACGATGGGCCTACCGGGTGGAATTTCCCCCGGAACAGTCCACGAGTCTGGGTTCTTGTGTATTTTGGGAAGGATATAAAACTTTCTCGCCCGTGGCTGCATCCCAGTCAGGTACTCTACTTGCTTCCCTTTGAGGTACCCAGTCCTTTCCAGTTTTTGCAAAATGTTCCCAATTTCTGTGTGTGTTTCCCAATATATGGGTTCCTTTAGTTTCGTGTAGTGCTCTGTGTTGTTTAATTGTCTGTGTGCTTCAAATAGGTATTGCTGTTTGTCCATGATAACTATGCTGCTCCCTTTATCCGCTGGTTTGATAACAATGTCCATGTTTTCCCTCAGTTCTGTCAGGGCTGCTCTCTCCTTCCTGGTTAGATTGGGCTTATCCTGTACTTCCCTCTCCCTCTCTATTATCTCACCCAGTGTGCTCTTAAATTCTAAAATAGCTTCGGACCTGTACCTTCTCTTGGGCATCCAGTTCGAGGGAGGGGTGAAAGGGGTCTTTCTACGTTCTGACTCACCGAAATAGTCAACGAGTACCAGTCTCCTATAGAACTTGTTCATGTCCCTCTCAATCTGCTCCTTATGGAGCTTTGCAGTTGGTACAAAAGTCAGGCCCCTGTTCAGAACCTTTTGCTGGGTTTCTGTAGGGGTGAATGTACGGGAGAGGTTCACGATGGTCTCTCCCAGTCGTGGACCCTGCCTCTCTTGGCTTTGTCCCCACTCTAGTTTAAAGCCTGCATCCACCTCTTGACCATTGTCTGGGCTGTGTTCTCTGTCCAATGGATATGGTCTGTGTCTACCTTAAACTGTCTCGCCGGGATTGCAGGGATATGATTCTTAGTTCTAATAACCTTGTTTAGTTGGCCCAGGGTTGCTTGTTCTGCCTCTGTCAAGCTGTGGCTAAAGTTTAATTCCGGCACCCAGATACTGGCATGGGGAAATTTAATGCTGGCCATCCTCAGTAGTTGTTGAAGCTGTTTAGCAGCTGTTGTTAGTTTATGGGACCTGTTGTTTATTCCGAAAGAAAGGATGACCTTCTTAATTTCTGGCTGTGGCTCTAACTTGTCAAGGACAGCAGTGGCATGGATGAATTTGGCCCCCGGAAAGCTGTCCAATTGAATATCCTTATTAGGGCATCTTTTGATCCTGGAAATGTTAGAGTCCCCTATAAACAGTATAGGTTTAAGGGGCCTCAGTTCCCAATTTAAATTTTTCTGTTTAGAGTTAGGATGCCTAGTTATTCGACAACCTTGGCTGTTGCAACGGAGGCGTACCTGTCCCCTCGTCCGTCCGCTGTCCTGCGGCTCTCGGGCTGGGGTGGCTCCCCTTGTCCGTCCTTCCATTCGTACGGGTGTGGGGTGGGGTGCCGATTCCCCGGAGTCCTGGGTCGGGGAAGTCGTGGGGGTGGCAGGCTGGGACTCCTGCGTTGCTAGGTTGGATTGCGTCCTCTCAGAGGGGCTCGTGGGTGGGGAGGGGTGCCCTCGGCCCCTTCTCCGTCTCCGCGGTGGGGGCAGTAGGGTTGCATCGGCGTCACGAGGGTTAACCAGCTCCAGCGCCCTCGGGTGGACCGTGTCGGTACTGCCACTGTTAACCAGCTCCAGCGCCCTCGGGTGGACCGTGTCGGAACTGCCACTGCGCCTGTTGCGCTGCATGCGTGTCCATCCCAAAACGTCCCGCAGTACAATCACTGGGCTCCGGTTCGCTTTACCCAGTACCGACGGACAAGGTACAGTCCGGGCGGTCTTTCCCCGGGGCTCGGGTGTGACTTGGGCCCGGTCCTGGTTAACCCAGAAACCGTCCCTGGAGGTCGAGGGTCCGTTCCCCTCCTGCCCTTGGGATGCGGTCTCCGCGGTCAGTGGGAAGGCCTGGGGCCCCCCGTCGGTCCGATCCGCCGCGACCTGCCGTTCCGGCCCAGGTCCCGAGACCAGATCGAAAATATGTTTCTGGACCATCTCCAATTTGATTTGAAATTTGTCTTTTAATTTTCGTTTGTTCCAGATTACAGCTTTGGTGACCGCTTCTTGTAGGCGATCAGTCAAATTTGACTCAACAAGTTTTAGTTCCAATTCTTGCAGGCTACTCCGGTAATGCCCAATTAAAATTCGTCTTGTTTCTTTAGGGTTAGGGTTAGGGTTAGGGTTAGGGTTAGGGTTAGGGTTAGGGTTAGGGTTAGGGTTAGGGCCCCCGCATTAGGGTTAGGGTTAGGGTTAGGTTGAGATTATGCGGGCAGTGGGCAAAAAAGCCCCCTCGTGTTTTTTGATCTCGCCACTTGAGATTCAATTTCACGTGACCCTGCCACTTTGAACTGGCCCACGCCTTCATTAACCAGGTCCACCACTTGCCTTTATTGAAACTTGCCCCTCTTAACACAGAATATCCAATTTATGGGAATTTACTAAGTTAGGGTGAAATTATGCGGGCAGTGGGCAATTCAGCCCTCTTGTGCTTTCTGATCTTGCCACTTGAGATTCAGTTTCACACGACCCTGCCACTTCAAAATGACCGACGCCTTCACTAACCAAGTCCAACACTCATCCCTGTTGAAATTTACCCCTCTCGACCCGGAGCACTAAGTCTATGGGGATTTAACAAGGGTCAATCAGGGTGTGCTTTGGGTTTGTGGGGCTAAAACCAGAGTTAATCGGGAAGTGCCTAAAATTTATGGGGATGTGCACCCCATCTGGATTAGGTTTAAATTTTAAACCATACAGGCAGTGGGCAATTCAGCCCTCTTGTGCTTTCTGATCTCGCCACCAGAGATTCAGTTTCACACGATCCTGCCACTTTAAACTGGCCCACGCCTTTACCAACCAGGCCCAACACTTATCCCTGTTGATCAGTCAGGGTGTGCTTTAGGTTTGTACGGCTGAAGCCAGAGTTCCTAGGGTTTGTGGGGGTGTATGCCCCTTTTGGACCTTAGGATTAGGTTTAAATTTTAGGCTAGTGGATATATTTAAACTGGCCGACGCCTTCACCAATCAGACCCAACACTTATACCTGTTGAAATTACCCCTCTTGACACGGGACACTGTCTATGGGAGTTTAGCAAGGGTCAATCAGGATGTGCTTTGGGTTTGTGGGGCTAAAGCCAGGGTTAATCGGGGAGTGAATAGGGTTTGTGGGGGTGTGTACCCCATCTAAACTTTAGTAGGGTTTGTGGGGGTGTGTACCCCATCTAAACTTTAATAGGGTTTGTGGGGGGGTGTACCCCATCTAAACTTTAGTAGGGTTTGTGGGGGTGTATACCCCATCTAAACTTTAAGATTAGGTTTAAGTTTTAAGCTAGTGAATATATATGTTTGACTAGGAGATATTAGAATACAGAATTTTAAATGACAGTATATGAACTGCTATGGCGAATGAGCTAGTATAATAAAGCCAGGTTAATCTGGACCATGCCTTTCATTATCAAGGTCCGACACCACTTGGTTCAACGAACCGGGTGTGCACTGGGACACATCATCAGTAATGTAACCTCGGATCATCAGGTGTTTCGGGCCTTTAATCACTAGACACCCTACTCGAGGTGGCCCAACAGTGTCAGGCTCAGACACTGCCTGTATTCCTCCCAGGGACCAATAATGAGAGGCATGTAATTCTAAGGGTAATGATATTTTCTTAAAAAAATCACTACCTGGCATCTATATGCCAAGGGTTACATGGAAAATAAAACAATAATATTCTTACCGCTAGTTTTGTGTCTTGGGTCAACCATTTTAACTCCAACAAACTGCCTCCAACAACGCTTGACTCCCGCCTGGGAGACCAAATCCACTTACTCCCATCACTCCGGTCTCCCGGGGAGGTCTCTGAAAAATGCTATCCGGTTAAAACATCCCTAGCCCGGGACTCCATCTCCACTTTTATTGTGTCCTAAAACCTGTCTGACCACTCCAACTGCAGACCCTATCTGTTGCTAGGATACCAAGCAGCCTTACCTATTCAACTCTTAAAGGTACACTGTCCATTTGGGTTTAAATATCTAAGCCTTCTTATTGGCCTCCAGTGGCCTGGAGAATGAAGAGCGTGTCACTGTAAGGTTAGGTTGAGATTATGCGGGCAGTGGGCAAAAAAGCCCCCTCGTGTTTTTTGATCTCGCCACTTGAGATTCAATTTCACGTGACCCTGCCACTTTGAACTGGCCCACGCCTTCATTAACCAGGTCCACCACTTGCCTTTATTGAAACTTGCCCCTCTTAACACAGAATATCCAATTTATGGGAATTTACTAAGTTAGGGTGAAATTATGCGGGCAGTGGGCAATTCAGCCCTCTTGTGCTTTCTGATCTTGCCACTTGAGATTCAGTTTCACACGACCCTGCCACTTCAAAATGACCGACGCCTTCACTAACCAAGTCCAACACTCATCCCTGTTGAAATTTACCCCTCTCGACCCGGAGCACTAAGTCTATGGGGATTTAACAAGGGTCAATCAGGGTGTGCTTTGGGTTTGTGGGGCTAAAACCAGAGTTAATCGGGAAGTGCCTAAAATTTATGGGGATGTGCACCCCATCTGGATTAGGTTTAAATTTTAAACCATACAGGCAGTGGGCAATTCAGCCCTCTTGTGCTTTCTGATCTCGCCACCAGAGATTCAGTTTCACACGATCCTGCCACTTTAAACTGGCCCACGCCTTTACCAACCAGGCCCAACACTTATCCCTGTTGATCAGTCAGGGTGTGCTTTAGGTTTGTACGGCTGAAGCCAGAGTTCCTAGGGTTTGTGGGGGTGTATGCCCCTTTTGGACCTTAGGATTAGGTTTAAATTTTAGGCTAGTGGATATATTTAAACTGGCCGACGCCTTCACCAATCAGACCCAACACTTATACCTGTTGAAATTACCCCTCTTGACACGGGACACTGTCTATGGGAGTTTAGCAAGGGTCAATCAGGATGTGCTTTGGGTTTGTGGGGCTAAAGCCAGGGTTAATCGGGGAGTGAATAGGGTTTGTGGGGGTGTGTACCCCATCTAAACTTTAGTAGGGTTTGTGGGGGTGTGTACCCCATCTAAACTTTAATAGGGTTTGTGGGGGGGTGTACCCCATCTAAACTTTAGTAGGGTTTGTGGGGGTGTATACCCCATCTAAACTTTAAGATTAGGTTTAAGTTTTAAGCTAGTGAATATATATGTTTGACTAGGAGATATTAGAATACAGAATTTTAAATGACAGTATATGAACTGCTATGGCGAATGAGCTAGTATAATAAAGCCAGGTTAATCTGGACCATGCCTTTCATTATCAAGGTCCGACACCACTTGGTTCAACGAACCGGGTGTGCACTGGGACACATCATCAGTAATGTAACCTCGGATCATCAGGTGTTTCGGGCCTTTAATCACTAGACACCCTACTCGAGGTGGCCCAACAGTGTCAGGCTCAGACACTGCCTGTATTCCTCCCAGGGACCAATAATGAGAGGCATGTAATTCTAAGGGTAATGATATTTTCTTAAAAAAATCACTACCTGGCATCTATATGCCAAGGGTTACATGGAAAATAAAACAATAATATTCTTACCGCTAGTTTTGTGTCTTGGGTCAACCATTTTAACTCCAACAAACTGCCTCCAACAACGCTTGACTCCCGCCTGGGAGACCAAATCTACTTACTCCCATCACTCCGGTCTCCCGGGGAGGTCTCTGAAAAATGCTATCCGGTTAAAACATCCCTAGCCCGGGACTCCATCTCCACTTTTATTGTGTCCTAAAACCTGTCTGACCACTCCAACTGCAGACCCTATCTGTTGCTAGGATACCAAGCAGCCTTACCTATTCAACTCTTAAAGGTACACTGTCCATTTGGGTTTAAATATCTAAGCCTTCTTATTGGCCTCCAGTGGCCTGGAGAATGAAGAGCGTGTCACTGTAAGGTTAGGTTGAGATTATGCGGGCAGTGGGCAAAAAAGCCCCCTCGTGTTTTTTGATCTCGCCACTTGAGATTCAATTTCACGTGACCCTGCCACTTTGAACTGGCCCACGCCTTCATTAACCAGGTCCACCACTTGCCTTTATTGAAACTTGCCCCTCTTAACACAGAATATCCAATTTATGGGAATTTACTAAGTTAGGGTGAAATTATGCGGGCAGTGGGCAATTCAGCCCTCTTGTGCTTTCTGATCTTGCCACTTGAGATTCAGTTTCACACGACCCTGCCACTTCAAAATGACCGACGCCTTCACTAACCAAGTCCAACACTCATCCCTGTTGAAATTTACCCCTCTCGACCCGGAGCACTAAGTCTATGGGGATTTAACAAGGGTCAATCAGGGTGTGCTTTGGGTTTGTGGGGCTAAAACCAGAGTTAATCGGGAAGTGCCTAAAATTTATGGGGATGTGCACCCCATCTGGATTAGGTTTAAATTTTAAACCATACAGGCAGTGGGCAATTCAGCCCTCTTGTGCTTTCTGATCTCGCCACCAGAGATTCAGTTTCACACGATCCTGCCACTTTAAACTGGCCCACGCCTTTACCAACCAGGCCCAACACTTATCCCTGTTGATCAGTCAGGGTGTGCTTTAGGTTTGTACGGCTGAAGCCAGAGTTCCTAGGGTTTGTGGGGGTGTATGCCCCTTTTGGACCTTAGGATTAGGTTTAAATTTTAGGCTAGTGGATATATTTAAACTGGCCGACGCCTTCACCAATCAGACCCAACACTTATACCTGTTGAAATTACCCCTCTTGACACGGGACACTGTCTATGGGAGTTTAGCAAGGGTCAATCAGGATGTGCTTTGGGTTTGTGGGGCTAAAGCCAGGGTTAATCGGGGAGTGAATAGGGTTTGTGGGGGTGTGTACCCCATCTAAACTTTAGTAGGGTTTGTGGGGGTGTGTACCCCATCTAAACTTTAATAGGGTTTGTGGGGGGGTGTACCCCATCTAAACTTTAGTAGGGTTTGTGGGGGTGTATACCCCATCTAAACTTTAAGATTAGGTTTAAGTTTTAAGCTAGTGAATATATATGTTTGACTAGGAGATATTAGAATACAGAATTTTAAATGACAGTATATGAACTGCTATGGCGAATGAGCTAGTATAATAAAGCCAGGTTAATCTGGACCATGCCTTTCATTATCAAGGTCCGACACCACTTGGTTCAACGAACCGGGTGTGCACTGGGACACATCATCAGTAATGTAACCTCGGATCATCAGGTGTTTCGGGCCTTTAATCACTAGACACCCTACTCGAGGTGGCCCAACAGTGTCAGGCTCAGACACTGCCTGTATTCCTCCCAGGGACCAATAATGAGAGGCATGTAATTCTAAGGGTAATGATATTTTCTTAAAAAAATCACTACCTGGCATCTATATGCCAAGGGTTACATGGAAAATAAAACAATAATATTCTTACCGCTAGTTTTGTGTCTTGGGTCAACCATTTTAACTCCAACAAACTGCCTCCAACAACGCTTGACTCCCGCCTGGGAGACCAAATCCACTTACTCCCATCACTCCGGTCTCCCGGGGAGGTCTCTGAAAAATGCTATCCGGTTAAAACATCCCTAGCCCGGGACTCCATCTCCACTTTTATTGTGTCCTAAAACCTGTCTGACCACTCCAACTGCAGACCCTATCTGTTGCTAGGATACTGTAAGAAGAGAAAGGGTTAAGGTTAGACTGTGCTAAGATCTAAGCTTACAAAACATATGCTGACACATTGCTAAATAAGGATATAAGATTCTTGCAAAACTGTATAGGTACAATCTGTACCTTGTGGTAATCATGAAGAACTAAAAAGGAGTCATTAAGCTAGGAGCTGAGAGCGGAGGTGGATGGAACAGATGGAGATAAGCTGTACTCTTGTGGCTAACTCCAAGGCCGATAAGTGTTTGAAAACTTGGCAGACATGGCTCTGCGGATGGCTAACTCCAAGGACAGAGGATATGAGAAAATGTGTATGTGACCCCCGAAATGTACAAGCCTGTGGGGAGGGGGAGAGTGGAGCTGACTATGAATAATTGTAGGAATGATACAGCAACTGAGGGACACGTGATAACCTACTTGAAACTGTATAAAAGGAAATGAAATGTAATGCTCTGGGCTCAATACTGCTGGAGCAGTTTTGGGTCCGACTCTGCAGACTCGTGAAAAATAAAGCTTTGCCGCTTTGCAGTTTGCTGAGACTCAGAGTGTAGGATTATTTCTGACAGCTGGGGGCTCGTCCGGGATCCCCACTCCGGTCGTGGAGGGCGAGAGGAAGGACATCGGAGAAGGTGCACCCTGCCGAGTTCGGCAGTCCCTGATTCCTTGCTCGTCGTCTGAAACGGCTTGAGCGAGTGAGATCCGGACAGCGCAAGGCGGCAAAGCAGGGAGGAAAGGAGACGGTTCTACGGCACACCGGGTAAGTGAGACTAGCTAACTGAGATCTAGGTGGGTGTGACCGGGTAAACTAGGTGTGACGACACCTAGAGTAAAAAGAACCGGGCCGGGAAGGGAATAATGGGAGGGGGAAGCTCAAAGGAAGAGGAGCCGGAGAGTTCGGGTTTGTTCCCGAAGGTACCTCCTGATAGCCCCCTCGGTAGAATGTTTGCAGGATGGGGATATGGACGAACAAAGGGAAAGCAGAAAAAGAGAATGGTAGAATATTGCAAATCATGGTCCAAACAGCCAATAAAAGGGTCCTCGGTATGGTGGCCACCATTTGGGTCAGATGAGGATTGGGTTAGACAGGCCTTAAACATATATGTAAACTCTAAACCAAATGTGAGAGAGGAAGAAAATGAGTATGCCTCTTGCTGGGTTCCCGGACCAGGAGACTCCGCAAGAAGTTTTAAACTAGAAACTAAAACTAAGGAGGAAGAGCCTCCTTGGGAAGTGTTGAATCATCTACCTCCCCCTTATGTTCCCCGGCCCCAGCAGCCCGAACAAGCTGCTAGTGCTCCGCATCCGGATGATCCGCAACGGCAGGCGGAAGAGGAGAGAGAGAAAGAAGAGGAGGAATGGGAGGAAGAAGAAGAGAAAAGAGATGAGGAGCGAAAAGAATGGATAGATAGAGACAGAAAGATGGAAGAGGAAGGAAAGGATCCCCCGAGGTCCCGACTCCCTAAGATGAAGACCCGTTCGGGAGCAAAGAAAGGGTCACAGAGGAAAGAAGAGGGAGAAGGGGAATGCCGGGGAACCTAAGTTTCCCCTGTTAAACCCGAACTGGGATAAGCAGACCGGAGAAGGTCAAGGAAACATGAGAGACATGAGGGAATTCCTGATAAAGGGAATAAGACAAGCGGTCCCCAAGGGTCATAACTTCACTAAGGCGTTCGGAAGCCACCAGAACCCCGATGAGACCCCAACTGACTTCCTGGATAGAATTCGGAAAAATATGCAACAATATGCGGGGGTAGACCCGGAGACAGAGGTGGGACAACAGTTAATTAGGGTAGAATTTGTATCGAAAGCCTGGCCAGACATTCGGAAGAAACTAGAGAAGATAGAGGACTGGAATTCAAAACCCTTGAGTGAATTACTGCGAGAAGCGCAGAAGGTGTTTGTAAGAAGAGACGAGGAGAAACAGAAAAAGACCGCTAGGATAATGGTTCAGACAGTACAGCAAGTAACCACAGAAAACAGGGAAAAGAGGGGAACGTGGTCAGACCGAGGCAATGGCCAAGAACCAGGAAGGAAAACGCGAAGGACTCTAAGATGCTTCCACTGTAACGAGGAAGGACATTTTAAACGGGAATGTCCTAAGTATCGGCGAGAGGTCAGGTCATATGCCATGATGGAGGACGAAGACTAGGGGGGTCGGGGGTTCCTACCCTTGGGGAGAAGAAACTATCGACAGGAACCCCTGGTAAATCTGAAATTAGGTCCCCAAGGGTCAGATACAACCTTTATGGTAGATTCGGGTGCTGAAAGATCCAGTGTAATCCAGATACCTCCCGGCGCCCGAACAGGAACAAGAGTAATGAAGGTATCCGGCATCGGAGGAAAAACGATACAAGTACCCATTGTGGACAATGTGGAAGTCGGATATGAAGATAGGGCAACCAGGCAAGACCTTCTCCTGCTGCCCTCGGCAGGATTCAACCTATTAGGAAGGGACCTGCAAGTGCAACTGGGCATTGGAACAGTGCCGAACAATGGAGAAATAATAGTAAAATTATTCGCATTAAAAGAAGAGGACGACCAGAAAATAGAGCCCGAGGTGTGGTATAGAGAGGGAAATAGGGGAGGATTGAACATCAGCCCTCTACAGATCACCTTGCTACCGGACGGTCGCCCAGTAAGGAGGAAGCAGTATCCTATTGCGATGGAAGGAAGAAAAGGGCTGCAGCCGGTAATTGAAGGGCTGATCGCAGATGGACTGCTGGAAGAATGTATGTCGCCATATAATACCCCCATCCTCCCGGTGCGAAAGCCGGACGGGACTTATCGGATGGTACAAGACCTGCGGGGTCTAAATGCAGTAGTCCAGACCCGATACCCGGTAGTACCCAACCCGTACACCCTGATGAGTAAAATCTCCCCTGACCATGAATGGTTCAGTGTAATAGATCTAAAAGATGCTTTCTGGAGTTGCCCGCTAGAAGAAAGCAGTCGGGACATGTTTGCGTTTGAATGGGAAAATCCTACAACAGGGCGGAAAAGACAACTCAGATGGACGGTCCTGCCGCAAGGATTCACTGAGTCACCTAACCTATTCGGGCAGGTCTTGGAGCAAGTACTAGCGGAATTCCAATGTGCTCCAGAGAACCAACTGCTACAGTATGTGGATGATTTATTACTATCCGGGCCAACACAGAAAGGGGTGCAGGAAGATACCATCAGATTACTGAACTTCCTAGGGAAAAAGGGGCTACGGGTCTCCAAGAAAAAGTTACAATTCGTGGAAAAGGAAGTAAGGTATCTGGGACACCGGGTCAGTAAGGGACAGCGAAGCATTACCCCAGAAAGGATAGCTGGAATAACAGGGATGTCGCTACCTCGTACCAAAAAGGAGATACGACAGTTCCTGGGATTAGTGGGGTATTGTCGAATCTGGATTGAGAATTATACTCCCCTGGTGAAATTTCTGTATGATAAACTCGGGCAAGATGAGCAAACAGTAAAATGGACAAAGGAAGAGGAGCAAAAATTCAACTATATCAAGGGGCAATTGATCCGTGCTCCGGTGTTAGTCTTGCCAGCCCTGGAAAAACCATTCCAGCTGTACGTCAACAATGCCGAAGGAATGGCCCAAGGGGTACTCACCCAACTAAGAGGAGGAAAGCGGCAACCCGTGGCTTTCCTGTCAAAAATGTTAGACCCGGTATCGCGTGGATGGCCCACCTGTATCCAAGCAGTGGCAGCGACAGCGGTATTGGTAGAGGAAGCCCGGAAACTAACCTTTGGAGGGAAGATCACAGTGCATTCTCCCCACTCGGTCAGCACCCTACTAGCCCAGAAGGCACATCGGTGGCTCACTGACTCCCGCATTCTAAAGTACGAAACTATACTGATGACCGGAGAAGACCTAAACTTCGCAAAGGATTCCAGTTGCAACCCAGCCCAGTTCCTCTATGGAGGACTAGAAGAAAAGGAGTCAGAACACGACTGTATTGAATTGCTGGACTTGCAAACAAAGAGCCGGGAGGACTTACAGGAAGTTCCCCTGGGAGAAGGACAGGAATTGTATATAGATGGATCCTCACGATGTATTGATGGAGTACGGCACAGCGGATATGCCATCATTGACGGAGAGACTGAAAGAATAGTGGAGTCCGGGAGATTACCGGGAAACTGGTCGGCCCAGTCATGCGAATTATACGCACTCCAGAGGGCTCTGAGGATATTGGAGAAGAGGATCGGAACAATATACACTGACTCTAAGTACGCCTATGGGATAGTACATACCTTTGGGAAGATATGGAAAGAAAGAGGACTGATAACGGCCAGAGGAAAGGGACTGGCACACGAGCAAATGATAAGTATGACATTGGAAGCCCTGGCCCTACCAACTGAGATTGCGGTAGTACATGTACCCGGACACCAAAAAGGATCAACACCTGAAGCAGTAGGGAACCGTCTAGCCGATGGGGAGGCCAAACGAGCAGCCGTTGAAGACCCGATCCAACTCCTGACCTTGATACCAGTGAGGGAAGGACTTACTAAACAACCTATGTTTACCCAAATAGAGATTGATAGCATGAACCAACTAGGAGCCCGAAAAGACACTGATGGTAAATGGACGGTCCCGGATGGGAGACAGGTACTAAATAAGGAAGTAACCCGCAACATCCTCCAACAGTTGCACCATCAAACCCACTGGGGAGTACAGGCCATGTGCGACACAATTCTGAGGGACTATGTATGCAAAGGAATATACACACTGGCCCAGCAAGAGATAACTGGATGTCCGACGTGCCAGCGGATAAACAAGAAAGTGATGCGATCCACTCCAAGAGGTGGCCAGCCACTGGCCATGAGACCGTTCCATAGAGTCCAGATCGACTTTACCGAACTACCCTCAGTGCAGAGATGGAAGTACCTGTTAGTAATAGTGGATCATTTTACCCACTGGGTGGAAGCATACCCGACCACAAAGGCCGATGCGCCTACAGTAGCCCGAATACTACTAGAAAACATAATCCCCAGATATGGGATCATGGGGTCCATAGACTCGGACAGAGGGACACACTTTGCCTCCAAGACGCACCAGTTGATTTGTGATGCATTGAGTATCCAATGGAAATACCATACCCCGTGGCATCCCCAGAGTTCGGGACGAGTGGAAAGGATGAACAGTACCTTAAAGGCGCAATTGACCAAATTAATGCTAGAAACCAAGTTACCCTGGACTAAGTGTCTCCCCATCGCCCTGTTAAGAATCCGAACAGCACCCAGGAAGGATATAGGAATCTCCCCCTATGAAATGCTGTTTGGACTCCCGTATTGGAATAAGGTAGAAGGGTACCCCACGCTACAAGGGGGTGATATTTTTATAAGGAACTATTTACTGGCACTATCTCGTTCCTTTGCAGAACTGCGGAAGAAGGGTCTCTTGGCCCAGACTCCGCCGCTCGACTTTGCTTTACATCAGATCGTGCCTGGAGATTGGGTTCTGGTACGGACCTGGAAGCCGGAGAAGTTACAACCACAGTGGGAAGGCCCTTTCCAGGTCCTGTTAACCACCGAGGCGGCCGTACGAACAAAAGAGAAAGGGTGGACCCACGCATCCAGAATAAAGGGACCAGTTAAGCCTGAGGGACACACGGAGTGGACCTGTGTTCCCAGTGAAGAACCGTTGGTGGTGAAACTGAAAAGGCAACAAAAATGAACTCAATGTGGACTGTTACATTATTGACTGTAATATATTAAATGTAAGTGACTGTTGGGTTTGTGGGGGACCCCACATGAGCGAGCAATGGCCATGGATAGGTGAGAGTTTGAGTGTGTGGGAGCTATTGGCTCATGATTGGGATAAGAAAAGGACTGGGAGGACGCAAGAATGGAAGTTAACAAACTATCCGGAAGGACAAGTATGTGTAGAAAGAAAAGGGAAGGTGAAAGTAGGAGAAAGCCCATGTCAGAGTATAAAGTTGGCTAAAACAAAAAATAATGCTACTTGGTGGCCCGAGGAGCCGACTTGGTACATAACTAAAGGGGCAAAGGACAATTGTACGGCTATGGGAAACAATTCGGGAATCTGGAATTGCAGTGGGCATAACCCGTACGAAGGAATTCCCAGTGTTTGGAAAGCCTGGCGGAAAGCAAGGAAAGGAGGATTTGTCCCAGAAGGTCTGTTCTGGATTTGTGGGAATCAGGCATACACCAAATTGCCGAAAGGATGGGGAGGAGTTTGTTTCTTAGGCCTTATAAGGCCAGAGTTCTTCCTCCTACCCCAGGATGAAGATAGGGAATTGGGAATCAAGTTATTTGACTCACTGAGAAGGGAGAAGCGGGAGATAAAGGTGGGAGAATGGGGCGACGAGTGGCCTCCAGCACGCATCATTGAATATTACGGACCAGCAACTTGGGCCCAGGATGGGTCATGGGGTTACCGAACCCCGGTATATATGTTAAATCGAATAATACGCCTACAAGCTGTAGTAGAGGTGATCACCAACCAAACCGCATTGGCTCTGGAATTGCTGGCTGAGCAGCAAAGCCAGATGAGAACAGCCATATACCAAAATCGATTAGCATTGGATTACCTATTGGCCTCCGAGGGAGGGGTCTGTGGAAAGTTCAATCTGACAAACTGTTGCCTAAAGATAAATGATAATGGAAAGGCAGTGTTGAAAATATCCGACAAAATTCGGAAGTTGGCCCATGTGCCAGTACAAACTTGGAGATCCTTAGGGAACTTGAGTTGGCTGGATAGTCTGCTGGGAGGAAGCTGGTGGCGAATAGCCCTGTTAATATTAGGCGGAATACTCATAATGATAATCATATTACCATGCTTAATACCCTGCTTGAGAGCATTAATAACGCGAGTAGTAGTACAGGTAATGCAGCCAGGGAACCCAGCTGACCCGGCTAAAATGCTGTTGCAACGAGGCAGAGAACTGGAAGAGTGGAATCCCTGGACAAATCCTTAGCACACTCTAAAAAGAAAAAGGGTGGAATTGTAAGAAGAGAAAGGGTTAAGGTTAGACTGTGCTAAGATCTAAGCTTACAAAACATATGCTGACACATTGCTAAATAAGGATATAAGATTCTTGCAAAACTGTATAGGTACAATCTGTACCTTGTGGTAATCATGAAGAACTAAAAAGGAGTCATTAAGCTAGGAGCTGAGAGCGGAGGTGGATGGAACAGATGGAGATAAGCTGTACTCTTGTGGCTAACTCCAAGGCCGATAAGTGTTTGAAAACTTGGCAGACATGGCTCTGCGGATGGCTAACTCCAAGGACAGAGGATATGAGAAAATGTGTATGTGACCCCCGAAATGTACAAGCCTGTGGGGAGGGGGAGAGTGGAGCTGACTATGAATAATTGTAGGAATGATACAGCAACTGAGGGACACGTGATAACCTACTTGAAACTGTATAAAAGGAAATGAAATGTAATGCTCTGGGCTCAATACTGCTGGAGCAGTTTTGGGTCCGACTCTGCAGACTCGTGAAAAATAAAGCTTTGCCGCTTTGCAGTTTGCTGAGACTCAGAGTGTAGGATTATTTCTGACAGATACCAAGCAGCCTTACCTATTCAACTCTTAAAGGTACACTGTCCATTTGGGTTTAAATATCTAAGCCTTCTTATTGGCCTCCAGTGGCCTGGAGAATGAAGAGCGTGTCACTGTAAGGTTAGGTTGAGATTATGCGGGCAGTGGGCAAAAAAGCCCCCTCGTGTTTTTTGATCTCGCCACTTGAGATTCAATTTCACGTGACCCTGCCACTTTGAACTGGCCCACGCCTTCATTAACCAGGTCCACCACTTGCCTTTATTGAAACTTGCCCCTCTTAACACAGAATATCCAATTTATGGGAATTTACTAAGTTAGGGTGAAATTATGCGGGCAGTGGGCAATTCAGCCCTCTTGTGCTTTCTGATCTTGCCACTTGAGATTCAGTTTCACACGACCCTGCCACTTCAAAATGACCGACGCCTTCACTAACCAAGTCCAACACTCATCCCTGTTGAAATTTACCCCTCTCGACCCGGAGCACTAAGTCTATGGGGATTTAACAAGGGTCAATCAGGGTGTGCTTTGGGTTTGTGGGGCTAAAACCAGAGTTAATCGGGAAGTGCCTAAAATTTATGGGGATGTGCACCCCATCTGGATTAGGTTTAAATTTTAAACCATACAGGCAGTGGGCAATTCAGCCCTCTTGTGCTTTCTGATCTCGCCACCAGAGATTCAGTTTCACACGATCCTGCCACTTTAAACTGGCCCACGCCTTTACCAACCAGGCCCAACACTTATCCCTGTTGATCAGTCAGGGTGTGCTTTAGGTTTGTACGGCTGAAGCCAGAGTTCCTAGGGTTTGTGGGGGTGTATGCCCCTTTTGGACCTTAGGATTAGGTTTAAATTTTAGGCTAGTGGATATATTTAAACTGGCCGACGCCTTCACCAATCAGACCCAACACTTATACCTGTTGAAATTACCCCTCTTGACACGGGACACTGTCTATGGGAGTTTAGCAAGGGTCAATCAGGATGTGCTTTGGGTTTGTGGGGCTAAAGCCAGGGTTAATCGGGGAGTGAATAGGGTTTGTGGGGGTGTGTACCCCATCTAAACTTTAGTAGGGTTTGTGGGGGTGTGTACCCCATCTAAACTTTAATAGGGTTTGTGGGGGGGTGTACCCCATCTAAACTTTAGTAGGGTTTGTGGGGGTGTATACCCCATCTAAACTTTAAGATTAGGTTTAAGTTTTAAGCTAGTGAATATATATGTTTGACTAGGAGATATTAGAATACAGAATTTTAAATGACAGTATATGAACTGCTATGGCGAATGAGCTAGTATAATAAAGCCAGGTTAATCTGGACCATGCCTTTCATTATCAAGGTCCGACACCACTTGGTTCAACGAACCGGGTGTGCACTGGGACACATCATCAGTAATGTAACCTCGGATCATCAGGTGTTTCGGGCCTTTAATCACTAGACACCCTACTCGAGGTGGCCCAACAGTGTCAGGCTCAGACACTGCCTGTATTCCTCCCAGGGACCAATAATGAGAGGCATGTAATTCTAAGGGTAATGATATTTTCTTAAAAAAATCACTACCTGGCATCTATATGCCAAGGGTTACATGGAAAATAAAACAATAATATTCTTACCGCTAGTTTTGTGTCTTGGGTCAACCATTTTAACTCCAACAAACTGCCTCCAACAACGCTTGACTCCCGCCTGGGAGACCAAATCCACTTACTCCCATCACTCCGGTCTCCCGGGGAGGTCTCTGAAAAATGCTATCCGGTTAAAACATCCCTAGCCCGGGACTCCATCTCCACTTTTATTGTGTCCTAAAACCTGTCTGACCACTCCAACTGCAGACCCTATCTGTTGCTAGGATACCAAGCAGCCTTACCTATTCAACTCTTAAAGGTACACTGTCCATTTGGGTTTAAATATCTAAGCCTTCTTATTGGCCTCCAGTGGCCTGGAGAATGAAGAGCGTGTCACTGTAAGGTTAGGTTGAGATTATGCGGGCAGTGGGCAAAAAAGCCCCCTCGTGTTTTTTGATCTCGCCACTTGAGATTCAATTTCACGTGACCCTGCCACTTTGAACTGGCCCACGCCTTCATTAACCAGGTCCACCACTTGCCTTTATTGAAACTTGCCCCTCTTAACACAGAATATCCAATTTATGGGAATTTACTAAGTTAGGGTGAAATTATGCGGGCAGTGGGCAATTCAGCCCTCTTGTGCTTTCTGATCTTGCCACTTGAGATTCAGTTTCACACGACCCTGCCACTTCAAAATGACCGACGCCTTCACTAACCAAGTCCAACACTCATCCCTGTTGAAATTTACCCCTCTCGACCCGGAGCACTAAGTCTATGGGGATTTAACAAGGGTCAATCAGGGTGTGCTTTGGGTTTGTGGGGCTAAAACCAGAGTTAATCGGGAAGTGCCTAAAATTTATGGGGATGTGCACCCCATCTGGATTAGGTTTAAATTTTAAACCATACAGGCAGTGGGCAATTCAGCCCTCTTGTGCTTTCTGATCTCGCCACCAGAGATTCAGTTTCACACGATCCTGCCACTTTAAACTGGCCCACGCCTTTACCAACCAGGCCCAACACTTATCCCTGTTGATCAGTCAGGGTGTGCTTTAGGTTTGTACGGCTGAAGCCAGAGTTCCTAGGGTTTGTGGGGGTGTATGCCCCTTTTGGACCTTAGGATTAGGTTTAAATTTTAGGCTAGTGGATATATTTAAACTGGCCGACGCCTTCACCAATCAGACCCAACACTTATACCTGTTGAAATTACCCCTCTTGACACGGGACACTGTCTATGGGAGTTTAGCAAGGGTCAATCAGGATGTGCTTTGGGTTTGTGGGGCTAAAGCCAGGGTTAATCGGGGAGTGAATAGGGTTTGTGGGGGTGTGTACCCCATCTAAACTTTAGTAGGGTTTGTGGGGGTGTGTACCCCATCTAAACTTTAATAGGGTTTGTGGGGGGGTGTACCCCATCTAAACTTTAGTAGGGTTTGTGGGGGTGTATACCCCATCTAAACTTTAAGATTAGGTTTAAGTTTTAAGCTAGTGAATATATATGTTTGACTAGGAGATATTAGAATACAGAATTTTAAATGACAGTATATGAACTGCTATGGCGAATGAGCTAGTATAATAAAGCCAGGTTAATCTGGACCATGCCTTTCATTATCAAGGTCCGACACCACTTGGTTCAACGAACCGGGTGTGCACTGGGACACATCATCAGTAATGTAACCTCGGATCATCAGGTGTTTCGGGCCTTTAATCACTAGACACCCTACTCGAGGTGGCCCAACAGTGTCAGGCTCAGACACTGCCTGTATTCCTCCCAGGGACCAATAATGAGAGGCATGTAATTCTAAGGGTAATGATATTTTCTTAAAAAAATCACTACCTGGCATCTATATGCCAAGGGTTACATGGAAAATAAAACAATAATATTCTTACCGCTAGTTTTGTGTCTTGGGTCAACCATTTTAACTCCAACAAACTGCCTCCAACAACGCTTGACTCCCGCCTGGGAGACCAAATCCACTTACTCCCATCACTCCGGTCTCCCGGGGAGGTCTCTGAAAAATGCTATCCGGTTAAAACATCCCTAGCCCGGGACTCCATCTCCACTTTTATTGTGTCCTAAAACCTGTCTGACCACTCCAACTGCAGACCCTATCTGTTGCTAGGATACCAAGCAGCCTTACCTATTCAACTCTTAAAGGTACACTGTCCATTTGGGTTTAAATATCTAAGCCTTCTTATTGGCCTCCAGTGGCCTGGAGAATGAAGAGCGTGTCACTGTAAGGTTAGGTTGAGATTATGCGGGCAGTGGGCAAAAAAGCCCCCTCGTGTTTTTTGATCTCGCCACTTGAGATTCAATTTCACGTGACCCTGCCACTTTGAACTGGCCCACGCCTTCATTAACCAGGTCCACCACTTGCCTTTATTGAAACTTGCCCCTCTTAACACAGAATATCCAATTTATGGGAATTTACTAAGTTAGGGTGAAATTATGCGGGCAGTGGGCAATTCAGCCCTCTTGTGCTTTCTGATCTTGCCACTTGAGATTCAGTTTCACACGACCCTGCCACTTCAAAATGACCGACGCCTTCACTAACCAAGTCCAACACTCATCCCTGTTGAAATTTACCCCTCTCGACCCGGAGCACTAAGTCTATGGGGATTTAACAAGGGTCAATCAGGGTGTGCTTTGGGTTTGTGGGGCTAAAACCAGAGTTAATCGGGAAGTGCCTAAAATTTATGGGGATGTGCACCCCATCTGGATTAGGTTTAAATTTTAAACCATACAGGCAGTGGGCAATTCAGCCCTCTTGTGCTTTCTGATCTCGCCACCAGAGATTCAGTTTCACACGATCCTGCCACTTTAAACTGGCCCACGCCTTTACCAACCAGGCCCAACACTTATCCCTGTTGATCAGTCAGGGTGTGCTTTAGGTTTGTACGGCTGAAGCCAGAGTTCCTAGGGTTTGTGGGGGTGTATGCCCCTTTTGGACCTTAGGATTAGGTTTAAATTTTAGGCTAGTGGATATATTTAAACTGGCCGACGCCTTCACCAATCAGACCCAACACTTATACCTGTTGAAATTACCCCTCTTGACACGGGACACTGTCTATGGGAGTTTAGCAAGGGTCAATCAGGATGTGCTTTGGGTTTGTGGGGCTAAAGCCAGGGTTAATCGGGGAGTGAATAGGGTTTGTGGGGGTGTGTACCCCATCTAAACTTTAGTAGGGTTTGTGGGGGTGTGTACCCCATCTAAACTTTAATAGGGTTTGTGGGGGGGTGTACCCCATCTAAACTTTAGTAGGGTTTGTGGGGGTGTATACCCCATCTAAACTTTAAGATTAGGTTTAAGTTTTAAGCTAGTGAATATATATGTTTGACTAGGAGATATTAGAATACAGAATTTTAAATGACAGTATATGAACTGCTATGGCGAATGAGCTAGTATAATAAAGCCAGGTTAATCTGGACCATGCCTTTCATTATCAAGGTCCGACACCACTTGGTTCAACGAACCGGGTGTGCACTGGGACACATCATCAGTAATGTAACCTCGGATCATCAGGTGTTTCGGGCCTTTAATCACTAGACACCCTACTCGAGGTGGCCCAACAGTGTCAGGCTCAGACACTGCCTGTATTCCTCCCAGGGACCAATAATGAGAGGCATGTAATTCTAAGGGTAATGATATTTTCTTAAAAAAATCACTACCTGGCATCTATATGCCAAGGGTTACATGGAAAATAAAACAATAATATTCTTACCGCTAGTTTTGTGTCTTGGGTCAACCATTTTAACTCCAACAAACTGCCTCCAACAACGCTTGACTCCCGCCTGGGAGACCAAATCCACTTACTCCCATCACTCCGGTCTCCCGGGGAGGTCTCTGAAAAATGCTATCCGGTTAAAACATCCCTAGCCCGGGACTCCATCTCCACTTTTATTGTGTCCTAAAACCTGTCTGACCACTCCAACTGCAGACCCTATCTGTTGCTAGGATACCAAGCAGCCTTACCTATTCAACTCTTAAAGGTACACTGTCCATTTGGGTTTAAATATCTAAGCCTTCTTATTGGCCTCCAGTGGCCTGGAGAATGAAGAGCGTGTCACTGTAAGGTTAGGTTGAGATTATGCGGGCAGTGGGCAAAAAAGCCCCCTCGTGTTTTTTGATCTCGCCACTTGAGATTCAATTTCACGTGACCCTGCCACTTTGAACTGGCCCACGCCTTCATTAACCAGGTCCACCACTTGCCTTTATTGAAACTTGCCCCTCTTAACACAGAATATCCAATTTATGGGAATTTACTAAGTTAGGGTGAAATTATGCGGGCAGTGGGCAATTCAGCCCTCTTGTGCTTTCTGATCTTGCCACTTGAGATTCAGTTTCACACGACCCTGCCACTTCAAAATGACCGACGCCTTCACTAACCAAGTCCAACACTCATCCCTGTTGAAATTTACCCCTCTCGACCCGGAGCACTAAGTCTATGGGGATTTAACAAGGGTCAATCAGGGTGTGCTTTGGGTTTGTGGGGCTAAAACCAGAGTTAATCGGGAAGTGCCTAAAATTTATGGGGATGTGCACCCCATCTGGATTAGGTTTAAATTTTAAACCATACAGGCAGTGGGCAATTCAGCCCTCTTGTGCTTTCTGATCTCGCCACCAGAGATTCAGTTTCACACGATCCTGCCACTTTAAACTGGCCCACGCCTTTACCAACCAGGCCCAACACTTATCCCTGTTGATCAGTCAGGGTGTGCTTTAGGTTTGTACGGCTGAAGCCAGAGTTCCTAGGGTTTGTGGGGGTGTATGCCCCTTTTGGACCTTAGGATTAGGTTTAAATTTTAGGCTAGTGGATATATTTAAACTGGCCGACGCCTTCACCAATCAGACCCAACACTTATACCTGTTGAAATTACCCCTCTTGACACGGGACACTGTCTATGGGAGTTTAGCAAGGGTCAATCAGGATGTGCTTTGGGTTTGTGGGGCTAAAGCCAGGGTTAATCGGGGAGTGAATAGGGTTTGTGGGGGTGTGTACCCCATCTAAACTTTAGTAGGGTTTGTGGGGGTGTGTACCCCATCTAAACTTTAATAGGGTTTGTGGGGGGGTGTACCCCATCTAAACTTTAGTAAGGTTTGTGGGGGTGTATACCCCATCTAAACTTTAAGATTAGGTTTAAGTTTTAAGCTAGTGAATATATATGTTTGACTAGGAGATATTAGAATACAGAATTTTAAATGACAGTATATGAACTGCTATGGCGAATGAGCTAGTATAATAAAGCCAGGTTAATCTGGACCATGCCTTTCATTATCAAGGTCCGACACCACTTGGTTCAACGAACCGGGTGTGCACTGGGACACATCATCAGTAATGTAACCTCGGATCATCAGGTGTTTCGGGCCTTTAATCACTAGACACCCTACTCGAGGTGGCCCAACAGTGTCAGGCTCAGACACTGCCTGTATTCCTCCCAGGGACCAATAATGAGAGGCATGTAATTCTAAGGGTAATGATATTTTCTTAAAAAAATCACTACCTGGCATCTATATGCCAAGGGTTACATGGAAAATAAAACAATAATATTCTTACCGCTAGTTTTGTGTCTTGGGTCAACCATTTTAACTCCAACAAACTGCCTCCAACAACGCTTGACTCCCGCCTGGGAGACCAAATCCACTTACTCCCATCACTCCGGTCTCCCGGGGAGGTCTCTGAAAAATGCTATCCGGTTAAAACATCCCTAGCCCGGGACTCCATCTCCACTTTTATTGTGTCCTAAAACCTGTCTGACCACTCCAACTGCAGACCCTATCTGTTGCTAGGATACCAAGCAGCCTTACCTATTCAACTCTTAAAGGTACACTGTCCATTTGGGTTTAAATATCTAAGCCTTCTTATTGGCCTCCAGTGCCCTGGAGAATGAAGAGCGTGTCACTGTAAGGTTAGGTTGAGATTATGCGGGCAGTGGGCAAAAAAGCCCCCTCGTGTTTTTTGATCTCGCCACTTGAGATTCAATTTCACGTGACCCTGCCACTTTGAACTGGCCCACGCCTTCATTAACCAGGTCCACCACTTGCCTTTATTGAAACTTGCCCCTCTTAACACAGAATATCCAGTTTATGGGAATTTACTAAGTTAGGGTGAAATTATGCGGGCAGTGGGCAATTCAGCCCTCTTGTGCTTTCTAATCTTGCCACTTGAGATTCAGTTTCACACGACCCTGCCACTTCAAAATGACCGACGCCTTCACTAACCAAGTCCAACACTCATCCCTGTTGAAATTTACCCCTCTCGACCCGGAGCACTAAGTCTATGGGGATTTAACAAGGGTCAATCAGGGTGTGCTTTGGGTTTGTGGGGCTAAAACCAGAGTTAATCGGGAAGTGCCTAAAATTTATGGGGATGTGCACCCCATCTGGATTAGGTTTAAATTTTAAACCATACAGGCAGTGGGCAATTCAGCCCTCTTGTGCTTTCTGATCTCGCCACCAGAGATTCAGTTTCACACGATCCTGCCACTTCAAAATGACCGACGCCTTCACTAACCAAGTCCAACACTCATCCCTGTTGAAATTTACCCCTCTCGACCCGGAGCACTAAGTCTATGGGGATTTAACAAGGGTCAATCAGGGTGTGCTTTGGGTTTGTGGGGCTAAAACCAGAGTTAATCGGGAAGTGCCTAAAATTTATGGGGATGTGCACCCCATCTGGATTAGGTTTAAATTTTAAACCATACAGGCAGTGGGCAATTCAGCCCTCTTGTGCTTTCTGATCTCGCCACCAGAGATTCAGTTTCACACGATCCTGCCACTTTAAACTGGCCCACGCCTTTACCAACCAGGCCCAACACTTATCCCTGTTGATCAGTCAGGGTGTGCTTTAGGTTTGTACGGCTGAAGCCAGAGTTAATCGGGAAGTACCTAGGGTTTGTGGGGGTGTATGCCCCTTTTGGACCCTAGGATTAGATTTAAATTTTAGGCTAGTGGATATATTTAAACTGGCCGACGCCTTCACCAATCAGACCCAACACTTATTCCTGTTGAAATTACCCCTCTTGACACGGGACACTGTCTATGGGGGTTTAGCAAGGGTCAATCAGGATGTGCTTTGGGTTTGTGGGGCTAAAGCCAGGGTTAATCGGGGAGTGAATAGGGTTTGTGGGGGTGTGTACCCCATCTAAACTTTAGTAGGGTTTGTGGGGGTGTGTACCCCATCTAAACTTTAGTAGGGTTTGTGGGGGTGTGTACCCCATCTAAACTTTAAGATTAGGTTTAAGTTTTAAGCTAGTGAATATATATGTTTGACTAGGAGATATTAGAATACAGAATTTTAAATGACGGTATATGAACTGCTATGGCGAATGAGCTAGTATAATAAAGCCAGGTTAATCTAGACCATGCCTTTCATTATCAAGGTCCGACACCACTTGGTTCAACGAACCGGGTGTGCACTGCATTAGGGTTAGGGTTAGGGTTAGGGTTAGGTTGAGATTATGCGGGCAGTGGGCAAAAAAGCCCCCTCGTGTTTTTTGATCTCGCCACTTGAGATTCAATTTCACGTGACCCTGCCACTTTGAACTGGCCCACGCCTTCATTAACCAGGTCCACCACTTGCCTTTATTGAAACTTGCCCCTCTTAACACAGAATATCCAATTTATGGGAATTTACTAAGTTAGGGTGAAATTATGCGGGCAGTGGGCAATTCAGCCCTCTTGTGCTTTCTGATCTTGCCACTTGAGATTCAGTTTCACACGACCCTGCCACTTCAAAATGACCGACGCCTTCACTAACCAAGTCCAACACTCATCCCTGTTGAAATTTACCCCTCTCGACCCGGAGCACTAAGTCTATGGGGATTTAACAAGGGTCAATCAGGGTGTGCTTTGGGTTTGTGGGGCTAAAACCAGAGTTAATCGGGAAGTGCCTAAAATTTATGGGGATGTGCACCCCATCTGGATTAGGTTTAAATTTTAAACCATACAGGCAGTGGGCAATTCAGCCCTCTTGTGCTTTCTGATCTCGCCACCAGAGATTCAGTTTCACACGATCCTGCCACTTTAAACTGGCCCACGCCTTTACCAACCAGGCCCAACACTTATCCCTGTTGATCAGTCAGGGTGTGCTTTAGGTTTGTACGGCTGAAGCCAGAGTTCCTAGGGTTTGTGGGGGTGTATGCCCCTTTTGGACCTTAGGATTAGGTTTAAATTTTAGGCTAGTGGATATATTTAAACTGGCCGACGCCTTCACCAATCAGACCCAACACTTATACCTGTTGAAATTACCCCTCTTGACACGGGACACTGTCTATGGGAGTTTAGCAAGGGTCAATCAGGATGTGCTTTGGGTTTGTGGGGCTAAAGCCAGGGTTAATCGGGGAGTGAATAGGGTTTGTGGGGGTGTGTACCCCATCTAAACTTTAGTAGGGTTTGTGGGGGTGTGTACCCCATCTAAACTTTAATAGGGTTTGTGGGGGGGTGTACCCCATCTAAACTTTAGTAGGGTTTGTGGGGGTGTATACCCCATCTAAACTTTAAGATTAGGTTTAAGTTTTAAGCTAGTGAATATATATGTTTGACTAGGAGATATTAGAATACAGAATTTTAAATGACAGTATATGAACTGCTATGGCGAATGAGCTAGTATAATAAAGCCAGGTTAATCTGGACCATGCCTTTCATTATCAAGGTCCGACACCACTTGGTTCAACGAACCGGGTGTGCACTGGGACACATCATCAGTAATGTAACCTCGGATCATCAGGTGTTTCGGGCCTTTAATCACTAGACACCCTACTCGAGGTGGCCCAACAGTGTCAGGCTCAGACACTGCCTGTATTCCTCCCAGGGACCAATAATGAGAGGCATGTAATTCTAAGGGTAATGATATTTTCTTAAAAAAATCACTACCTGGCATCTATATGCCAAGGGTTACATGGAAAATAAAACAATAATATTCTTACCGCTAGTTTTGTGTCTTGGGTCAACCATTTTAACTCCAACAAACTGCCTCCAACAACGCTTGACTCCCGCCTGGGAAACCAAATCCACTTACTCCCATCACTCCGGTCTCCCGGGGAGGTCTCTGAAAAATGCTATCCGGTTAAAACATCCCTAGCCCGGGACTCCATCTCCACTTTTATTGTGTCCTAAAACCTGTCTGACCACTCCAACTGCAGACCCTATCTGTTGCTAGGATACCAAGCAGCCTTACCTATTCAACTCTTAAAGGTACACTGTCCATTTGGGTTTAAATATCTAAGCCTTCTTATTGGCCTCCAGTGGCCTGGAGAATGAAGAGCGTGTCACTGTAAGGTTAGGTTGAGATTATGCGGGCAGTGGGCAAAAAAGCCCCCTCGTGTTTTTTGATCTCGCCACTTGAGATTCAATTTCACGTGACCCTGCCACTTTGAACTGGCCCACGCCTTCATTAACCAGGTCCACCACTTGCCTTTATTGAAACTTGCCCCTCTTAACACAGAATATCCAATTTATGGGAATTTACTAAGTTAGGGTGAAATTATGCGGGCAGTGGGCAATTCAGCCCTCTTGTGCTTTCTGATCTTGCCACTTGAGATTCAGTTTCACACGACCCTGCCACTTCAAAATGACCGACGCCTTCACTAACCAAGTCCAACACTCATCCCTGTTGAAATTTACCCCTCTCGACCCGGAGCACTAAGTCTATGGGGATTTAACAAGGGTCAATCAGGGTGTGCTTTGGGTTTGTGGGGCTAAAACCAGAGTTAATCGGGAAGTGCCTAAAATTTATGGGGATGTGCACCCCATCTGGATTAGGTTTAAATTTTAAACCATACAGGCAGTGGGCAATTCAGCCCTCTTGTGCTTTCTGATCTCGCCACCAGAGATTCAGTTTCACACGATCCTGCCACTTTAAACTGGCCCACGCCTTTACCAACCAGGCCCAACACTTATCCCTGTTGATCAGTCAGGGTGTGCTTTAGGTTTGTACGGCTGAAGCCAGAGTTCCTAGGGTTTGTGGGGGTGTATGCCCCTTTTGGACCTTAGGATTAGGTTTAAATTTTAGGCTAGTGGATATATTTAAACTGGCCGACGCCTTCACCAATCAGACCCAACACTTATACCTGTTGAAATTACCCCTCTTGACACGGGACACTGTCTATGGGAGTTTAGCAAGGGTCAATCAGGATGTGCTTTGGGTTTGTGGGGCTAAAGCCAGGGTTAATCGGGGAGTGAATAGGGTTTGTGGGGGTGTGTACCCCATCTAAACTTTAGTAGGGTTTGTGGGGGTGTGTACCCCATCTAAACTTTAATAGGGTTTGTGGGGGGGTGTACCCCATCTAAACTTTAGTAGGGTTTGTGGGGGTGTATACCCCATCTAAACTTTAAGATTAGGTTTAAGTTTTAAGCTAGTGAATATATATGTTTGACTAGGAGATATTAGAATACAGAATTTTAAATGACAGTATATGAACTGCTATGGCGAATGAGCTAGTATAATAAAGCCAGGTTAATCTGGACCATGCCTTTCATTATCAAGGTCCGACACCACTTGGTTCAACGAACCGGGTGTGCACTGGGACACATCATCAGTAATGTAACCTCGGATCATCAGGTGTTTCGGGCCTTTAATCACTAGACACCCTACTCGAGGTGGCCCAACAGTGTCAGGCTCAGACACTGCCTGTATTCCTCCCAGGGACCAATAATGAGAGGCATGTAATTCTAAGGGTAATGATATTTTCTTAAAAAAATCACTACCTGGCATCTATATGCCAAGGGTTACATGGAAAATAAAACAATAATATTCTTACCGCTAGTTTTGTGTCTTGGGTCAACCATTTTAACTCCAACAAACTGCCTCCAACAACGCTTGACTCCCGCCTGGGAGACCAAATCCACTTACTCCCATCACTCCGGTCTCCCGGGGAGGTCTCTGAAAAATGCTATCCGGTTAAAACATCCCTAGCCCGGGACTCCATCTCCACTTTTATTGTGTCCTAAAACCTGTCTGACCACTCCAACTGCAGACCCTATCTGTTGCTAGGATACCAAGCAGCCTTACCTATTCAACTCTTAAAGGTACACTGTCCATTTGGGTTTAAATATCTAAGCCTTCTTATTGGCCTCCAGTGGCCTGGAGAATGAAGAGCGTGTCACTGTAAGGTTAGGTTGAGATTATGCGGGCAGTGGGCAAAAAAGCCCCCTCGTGTTTTTTGATCTCGCCACTTGAGATTCAATTTCACGTGACCCTGCCACTTTGAACTGGCCCACGCCTTCATTAACCAGGTCCACCACTTGCCTTTATTGAAACTTGCCCCTCTTAACACAGAATATCCAATTTATGGGAATTTACTAAGTTAGGGTGAAATTATGCGGGCAGTGGGCAATTCAGCCCTCTTGTGCTTTCTGATCTTGCCACTTGAGATTCAGTTTCACACGACCCTGCCACTTCAAAATGACCGACGCCTTCACTAACCAAGTCCAACACTCATCCCTGTTGAAATTTACCCCTCTCGACCCGGAGCACTAAGTCTATGGGGATTTAACAAGGGTCAATCAGGGTGTGCTTTGGGTTTGTGGGGCTAAAACCAGAGTTAATCGGGAAGTGCCTAAAATTTATGGGGATGTGCACCCCATCTGGATTAGGTTTAAATTTTAAACCATACAGGCAGTGGGCAATTCAGCCCTCTTGTGCTTTCTGATCTCGCCACCAGAGATTCAGTTTCACACGATCCTGCCACTTCAAAATGACCGACGCCTTCACTAACCAAGTCCAACACTCATCCCTGTTGAAATTTACCCCTCTCGACCCGGAGCACTAAGTCTATGGGGATTTAACAAGGGTCAATCAGGGTGTGCTTTGGGTTTGTGGGGCTAAAACCAGAGTTAATCGGGAAGTGCCTAAAATTTATGGGGATGTGCACCCCATCTGGATTAGGTTTAAATTTTAAACCATACAGGCAGTGGGCAATTCAGCCCTCTTGTGCTTTCTGATCTCGCCACCAGAGATTCAGTTTCACACGATCCTGCCACTTTAAACTGGCCCACGCCTTTACCAACCAGGCCCAACACTTATCCCTGTTGATCAGTCAGGGTGTGCTTTAGGTTTGTACGGCTGAAGCCAGAGTTAATCGGGAAGTACCTAGGGTTTGTGGGGGTGTATGCCCCTTTTGGACCCTAGGATTAGATTTAAATTTTAGGCTAGTGGATATATTTAAACTGGCCGACGCCTTCACCAATCAGACCCAACACTTATTCCTGTTGAAATTACCCCTCTTGACACGGGACACTGTCTATGGGGGTTTAGCAAGGGTCAATCAGGATGTGCTTTGGGTTTGTGGGGCTAAAGCCAGGGTTAATCGGGGAGTGAATAGGGTTTGTGGGGGTGTGTACCCCATCTAAACTTTAGTAGGGTTTGTGGGGGTGTGTACCCCATCTAAACTTTAGTAGGGTTTGTGGGGGTGTGTACCCCATCTAAACTTTAAGATTAGGTTTAAGTTTTAAGCTAGTGAATATATATGTTTGACTAGGAGATATTAGAATACAGAATTTTAAATGACGGTATATGAACTGCTATGGCGAATGAGCTAGTATAATAAAGCCAGGTTAATCTAGACCATGCCTTTCATTATCAAGGTCCGACACCACTTGGTTCAACGAACCGGGTGTGCACTGCATTAGGGTTAGGGTTAGGGTTAGGGTTAGGTTGAGATTATGCGGGCAGTGGGCAAAAAAGCCCCCTCGTGTTTTTTGATCTCGCCACTTGAGATTCAATTTCACGTGACCCTGCCACTTTGAACTGGCCCACGCCTTCATTAACCAGGTCCACCACTTGCCTTTATTGAAACTTGCCCCTCTTAACACAGAATATCCAATTTATGGGAATTTACTAAGTTAGGGTGAAATTATGCGGGCAGTGGGCAATTCAGCCCTCTTGTGCTTTCTGATCTTGCCACTTGAGATTCAGTTTCACACGACCCTGCCACTTCAAAATGACCGACGCCTTCACTAACCAAGTCCAACACTCATCCCTGTTGAAATTTACCCCTCTCGACCCGGAGCACTAAGTCTATGGGGATTTAACAAGGGTCAATCAGGGTGTGCTTTGGGTTTGTGGGGCTAAAACCAGAGTTAATCGGGAAGTGCCTAAAATTTATGGGGATGTGCACCCCATCTGGATTAGGTTTAAATTTTAAACCATACAGGCAGTGGGCAATTCAGCCCTCTTGTGCTTTCTGATCTCGCCACCAGAGATTCAGTTTCACACGATCCTGCCACTTTAAACTGGCCCACGCCTTTACCAACCAGGCCCAACACTTATCCCTGTTGATCAGTCAGGGTGTGCTTTAGGTTTGTACGGCTGAAGCCAGAGTTCCTAGGGTTTGTGGGGGTGTATGCCCCTTTTGGACCTTAGGATTAGGTTTAAATTTTAGGCTAGTGGATATATTTGAACTGGCCGACGCCTTCACCAATCAGACCCAACACTTATTCCTGTTGAAATTACCCCTCTTGACACGGGACACTGTCTATGGGGGTTTAGCAAGGGTCAATCAGGATGTGCTTTGGGTTTGTGGGGCTAAAGCCAGGGTTAATCGGGGAGTGAATAGGGTTTGTGGGGGTGTGTACCCCATCTAAACTTTAGTAGGGTTTGTGGGGGTGTGTACCCCATCTAAACTTTAGTAGGGTTTGTGGGGGTGTGTACCCCATCTAAACTTTAGTAGGGTTTATGGGGGTGTATACCCCATCTAAACTTTAAGATTAGGTTTAAGTTTTAAGCTAGTGAATATATATGTTTGACTAGGAGATATTAGAATACAGAATTTTAAATGACGGTATATGAACTGCTATGGCGAATGAGCTAATATAATAAAGCCAGGTTAATCTGGACCATGCCTTTCATTATCAAGGTCCGACACCACTTGGTTCAACGAACCGGGTGTGCACTGGGACACATCATCAGTAATGTAACCTCGGATCATCAGGTGTTTCGGGCCTTTAATCACTAGACACCCTACTCGAGGTGGCCCAACAGTGTCAGGCTCAGACACTGCCTGTATTCCTCCCAGGGACCAATAATGAGAGGCATGTAATTCTAAGGGTAATGATATTTTTTTAAAAAAATCACTACCTGGCATCTATATGCCAAGGGTTACATGGAAAATAAAACAATAATATTCTTACCACTAGTTTTGTGTCTTGGGTCAACCATTTTAACTCCAACAAACTGCCTCCAACAACGCTTGACTCCCGCCTGGGAGACCAAATCCACTTACTCCCATCACTCCGGTCTCCCGGGGAGGTCTCTGAAAAATGCTATCCGGTTAAAACGTCCCTAGCCCGGGACTCCATCTCCACTTTTATTGTGTCCTAAAACCTGTCTGACCACTCCAACTGCAGACCCTATCTGTTGCTAGGATACCAAGCAGCCTTACCTATTCAACTCTTAAAGGTACACTGTCCATTTGGGTTTAAATATCTAAGCCTTCTCATTGGCCTCCAGTGGCCTGGAGAATGAAGAGCGTGTCACTGTAAGGTTAGGTTGAGATTATGCGGGCAGTGGGCAAAAAAGCCCCCTCGTGTTTTTTGATCTCGCCACTTGAGATTCAATTTCACGTGACCCTGCCACTTTGAACTGGCCCACGCCTTCATTAACCAGGTCCACCACTTGCCTTTATTGAAACTTGCCCCTCTTAACACAGAATATCCAATTTATGGGAATTTACTAAGTTAGGGTGAAATTATGCGGGCAGTGGGCAATTCAGCCCTCTTGTGCTTTCTGATCTTGCCACTTGAGATTCAGTTTCACACGACCCTGCCACTTCAAAATGACCGACGCCTTCACTAACCAAGTCCAACACTCATCCCTGTTGAAATTTACCCCTCTCGACCCGGAGCACTAAGTCTATGGGGATTTAACAAGGGTCAATCAGGGTGTGCTTTGGGTTTGTGGGGCTAAAACCAGAGTTAATCGGGAAGTGCCTAAAATTTATGGGGATGTGCACCCCATCTGGATTAGGTTTAAATTTTAAACCATACAGGCAGTGGGCAATTCAGCCCTCTTGTGCTTTCTGATCTCGCCACCAGAGATTCAGTTTCACACGATCCTGCCACTTTAAACTGGCCCACGCCTTTACCAACCAGGCCCAACACTTATCCCTGTTGATCAGTCAGGGTGTGCTTTAGGTTTGTACAGCTGAAGCCAGAGTTAATCGGGAAATGTCTAGGGTTTGTGGGGGTGTATGCCCCTTTTGGACCTTAGGATTAGGTTTAAATTTTAGGCTAGTGGATATATTTGAACTGGCCGACGCCTTCACCAATCAGACCCAACACTTATTCCTGTTGAAATTACCCCTCTTGACACGGGACACTGTCTATGGGGGTTTAGCAAGGGTCAATCAGGATGTGCTTTGGGTTTGTGGGGCTAAAGCCAGGGTTAATCGGGGAGTGAATAGGGTTTGTGGGGGTGTGTACCCCATCTAAACTTTAGTAGGGTTTGTGGGGGTGTGTACCCCATCTAAACTTTAGTAGGGTTTGTGGGGGTGTGTACCCCATCTAAACTTTAGTAGGGTTTATGGGGGTGTATACCCCATCTAAACTTTAAGATTAGGTTTAAGTTTTAAGCTAGTGAATATATATGTTTGACTAGGAGATATTAGAATACAGAATTTTAAATGACGGTATATGAACTGCTATGGCGAATGAGCTAATATAATAAAGCCAGGTTAATCTGGACCATGCCTTTCATTATCAAGGTCCGACACCACTTGGTTCAACGAACCGGGTGTGCACTGGGACACATCATCAGTAATGTAACCTCGGATCATCAGGTGTTTCGGGCCTTTAATCACTAGACACCCTACTCGAGGTGGCCCAACAGTGTCAGGCTCAGACACTGCCTGTATTCCTCCCAGGGACCAATAATGAGAGGCATGTAATTCTAAGGGTAATGATATTTTTTTTAAAAAATCACTACCTGGCATCTATATGCCAAGGGTTACATGGAAAATAAAACAATAATATTCTTACCACTAGTTTTGTGTCTTGGGTCAACCATTTTAACTCCAACAAACTGCCTCCAACAACGCTTGACTCCCGCCTGGGAGACCAAATCCACTTACTCCCATCACTCCGGTCTCCCGGGGAGGTCTCTGAAAAATGCTATCCGGTTAAAACGTCCCTAGCCCGGGACTCCATCTCCACTTTTATTGTGTCCTAAAACCTGTCTGACCACTCCAACTGCAGACCCTATCTGTTGCTAGGATACCAAGCAGCCTTACCTATTCAACTCTTAAAGGTACACTGTCCATTTGGGTTTAAATATCTAAGCCTTCTCATTGGCCTCCAGTGGCCTGGAGAATGAAGAGCGTGTCACTGTAAGGTTAGGTTGAGATTATGCGGGCAGTGGGCAAAAAAGCCCCCTCGTGTTTTTTGATCTCGCCACTTGAGATTCAATTTCACGTGACCCTGCCACTTTGAACTGGCCCACGCCTTCATTAACCAGGTCCACCACTTGCCTTTATTGAAACTTGCCCCTCTTAACACAGAATATCCAATTTATGGGAATTTACTAAGTTAGGGTGAAATTATGCGGGCAGTGGGCAATTCAGCCCTCTTGTGCTTTCTGATCTTGCCACTTGAGATTCAGTTTCACACGACCCTGCCACTTCAAAATGACCGACGCCTTCACTAACCAAGTCCAACACTCATCCATGTTGAAATTTACCCCTCTCGACCCGGAGCACTAAGTCTATGGGGATTTAACAAGGGTCAATCAGGGTGTGCTTTGGGTTTGTGGGGCTAAAACCAGAGTTAATCGGGAAGTGCCTAAAATTTATGGGGATGTGCACCCCATCTGGATTAGGTTTAAATTTTAAACCATACAGGCAGTGGGCAATTCAGCCCTCTTGTGCTTTCTGATCTCGCCACCAGAGATTCAGTTTCACACGATCCTGCCACTTTAAACTGGCCCACGCCTTTACCAACCAGGCCCAACACTTATCCCTGTTGATCAGTCAGGGTGTGCTTTAGGTTTGTACGGCTGAAGCCAGAGTTAATCGGGAAATGCCTAGGGTTTGTGGGGGTGTATGCCCCTTTTGGACCTTAGGATTAGGTTTAAATTTTAGGCTAGTGGATATATTTGAACTGGCCGACGCCTTCACCAATCAGACCCAACACTTATTCCTGTTGAAATTACCCCTATTTGACACGGGACACTGTCTATGGGGGTTTAGCAAGGGTCAATCAGGATGTGCTTTGGGTTTGTGGGGCTAAAGCCAGGGTTAATCGGGGAGTGAATAGGGTTTGTGGGGGTGTGTACCCCATCTAAACTTTAGTAGGGTTTGTGGGGGTGTGTACCCCATCTAAACTTTAGTAGGGTTTGTGGGGGTGTGTACCCCATCTAAACTTTAGTAGGGTTTATGGGGGTGTATACCCCATCTAAACTTTAAGATTAGGTTTAAGTTTTAAGCTAGTGAATATATATGTTTGACTAGGAGATATTAGAATACAGAATTTTAAATGACGGTATATGAACTGCTATGGCGAATGAGCTAATATAATAAAGCCAGGTTAATCTGGACCATGCCTTTCATTATCAAGGTCCGACACCACTTGGTTCAACGAACCGGGTGTGCACTGGGACACATCATCAGTAATGTAACCTCGGATCATCAGGTGTTTCGGGCCTTTAATCACTAGACACCCTACTCGAGGTGGCCCAACAGTGTCAGGCTCAGACACTGCCTGTATTCCTCCCAGGGACCAATAATGAGAGGCATGTAATTCTAAGGGTAATGATATTTTTTTTAAAAAATCACTACCTGGCATCTATATGCCAAGGGTTACATGGAAAATAAAACAATAATATTCTTACCACTAGTTTTGTGTCTTGGGTCAACCATTTTAACTCCAACAAACTGCCTCCAACAACGCTTGACTCCCGCCTGGGAGACCAAATCCACTTACTCCCATCACTCCGGTCTCCCGGGGAGGTCTCTGAAAAATGCTATCCGGTTAAAACGTCCCTAGCCCGGGACTCCATCTCCACTTTTATTGTGTCCTAAAACCTGTCTGACCACTCCAACTGCAGACCCTATCTGTTGCTAGGATACCAAGCAGCCTTACCTATTCAACTCTTAAAGGTACACTGTCCATTTGGGTTTAAATATCTAAGCCTTCTCATTGGCCTCCAGTGGCCTGGAGAATGAAGAGCGTGTCACTGTAAGGTTAGGTTGAGATTATGCGGGCAGTGGGCAAAAAAGCCCCCTCGTGTTTTTTGATCTCGCCACTTGAGATTCAATTTCACGTGACCCTGCCACTTTGAACTGGCCCACGCCTTCATTAACCAGGTCCACCACTTGCCTTTATTGAAACTTGCCCCTCTTAACACAGAATATCCAATTTATGGGAATTTACTAAGTTAGGGTGAAATTATGCGGGCAGTGGGCAATTCAGCCCTCTTGTGCTTTCTGATCTTGCCACTTGAGATTCAGTTTCACACGACCCTGCCACTTCAAAATGACCGACGCCTTCACTAACCAAGTCCAACACTCATCCCTGTTGAAATTTACCCCTCTCGACCCGGAGCACTAAGTCTATGGGGATTTAACAAGGGTCAATCAGGGTGTGCTTTGGGTTTGTGGGGCTAAAACCAGAGTTAATCGGGAAGTGCCTAAAATTTATGGGGATGTGCACGCCATCTGGATTAGGTTTAAATTTTAAACCATACAGGCAGTGGGCAATTCAGCCCTCTTGTGCTTTCTGATCTCGCCACCAGAGATTCAGTTTCACACGATCCTGCCACTTTAAACTGGCCCACGCCTTTACCAACCAGGCCCAACACTTATCCCTGTTGATCAGTCAGGGTGTGCTTTAGGTTTGTACGGCTGAAGCCAGAGTTAATCGGGAAATGCCTAGGGTTTGTGGGGGTGTATGCCCCTTTTGGACCTTAGGATTAGGTTTAAATTTTAGGCTAGTGGATATATTTGAACTGGCCGACGCCTTCACCAATCAGACCCAACACTTATTCCTGTTGAAATTACCCCTATTTGACACGGGACACTGTCTATGGGGGTTTAGCAAGGGTCAATCAGGATGTGCTTTGGGTTTGTGGGGCTAAAGCCAGGGTTAATCGGGGAGTGAATAGGGTTTGTGGGGGTGTGTACCCCATCTAAACTTTAGTAGGGTTTGTGGGGGTGTGTACCCCATCTAAACTTTAGTAGGGTTTGTGGGGGTGTGTACCCCATCTAAACTTTAGTAGGGTTTATGGGGGTGTATACCCCATCTAAACTTTAAGATTAGGTTTAAGTTTTAAGCTAGTGAATATATATGTTTGACTAGGAGATATTAGAATACAGAATTTTAAATGACGGTATATGAACTGCTATGGCGAATGAGCTAATATAATAAAGCCAGGTTAATCTGGACCATGCCTTTCATTATCAAGGTCCGACACCACTTGGTTCAACGAACCGGGTGTGCACTGGGACACATCATCAGTAATGTAACCTCGGATCATCAGGTGTTTCGGGCCTTTAATCACTAGACACCCTACTCGAGGTGGCCCAATAGGGTTAGGGTTAGGGTTAGGGTTAGGGTTAGGGTTAGGGTTAGGGTTTAGGGTTAGGGTTAGGGTTTAGGGTTAGGGTTTAGGGTTAGGGTTAGGGTTAGGGTTAGGGTTAGGGTTAGGTTGAGATTATGCGGGCAGTAGGCAAAAAAGCCCCCTCGTGCTTTTTGATCTCGCCACTTGAGATTCAATTTCACGCGACCCTGCCACTTTGAACTGGCCCACGCCTTCATTAACCAGGTCCAACACTTGCCTTTATTGAAACTTGCCCCTCTTAACACAGAATATCCCGTTTATGGGGATTTAAACCAGTATTAATCAGGGTATACTTAGGGTTTGTGGGGGTGTGTGTGCCCCTTTTGGACTTTAGGATTAGGTTTGAGTGCAGGCCTGGTGGATGTATATGTTTGGCTGGGAGAGCAAGGGTTAATCGGGGTGTGTTTAGGGTTTGTGGGGCTGAAGCCAGGGCTAATCGGGAAGTGCCTAGGGTTTGTGGGGGTGTGTGCCCCTTTTGGACTTTAGGATTAGGTTTGAGTGTTGGACCGGTGGATGTACATATCGGTTTGTGGGGGTTTAGCAAGGGTTAATCGGGGTGTGCTTAGGGTTTGTGGGGCTGAAGCCCGGGCTAATCAGGAAGTGTCTAGGGTTTGTGGGGGTGTGTGTGCCCCTTTTGGACTTTAGGATTAGGTTTGAGTGTAGGCCTGGTGGATGTATATGTTTGGCTGGGAGAGGTTAGGCTGCCGAGTTTTGAGTATGAGCTGGTATTGGAGGCTAGGCTTATATAGGGAAGTCCGGTTAATCTGGTCCATACCTTTCATTGTCGTGGTCCGGTCCCACTTGGTTCAACGAACCGGGTGTGCAGTGGGACACATCGTCAGTGATGCACCCACGGATCATCAGGTGTTTCGGGCCTTTAATCATCATACACCCTCCCCGAAGTGGCCCCACCAAAGCTGATCAGGCTTGGTTTGTGTATTTCCCCTGGACCAGACAATGAAAGGCATGTAATTCTGAGGGTAATGCTATTTTAAAGGGTATATAACTGGTGGTGTGGGGTGAGTTTAGCCCCCTGGCGAGAAGAGCATCCGTATTTACGGGTTGTGAAGATGTTAGTTTCAGGGCAGCCTAGCTTTTTAGGCCTCATTTAGGCCGTACGGAGAATAAGTATGCAGTGTTTCAATCCATCTCCTCTCTGCTAGTTTTCTTTGGGCGTTTGACCAGTTTATGTTAGTTTCCAGGCCTAATATTTTTAAGGGGTACGTCCCATGCTCCTGGAAGTGCCTGCTAACTGGTCTGTTTTGGTTTCCCCTTCTGATGTTACTGAGGTGTCCCGTGAGTCTGGTTCTCAAGCTGTTGCCCGTCTCCCCGATGTATATAATATGGCATTCTGTGCACAGGATGGCATATACTACATTCTTTTGTTCACAAGTTATCCTCTGCTCTATCTCGGCCCACTTTCCTGTGGCTCTGTTGTGTATGCTTTTTGAAATTCTCAGGTATATGCATGCCCTGCAGTTTCCCACCTCACAGTTTGGCGCTGCTCGTACTTTGGTACTGACCAGTATGTCTTTCAGATTCCTACCCCTTTTGAAGGCTGAGACAATGGTGTATTGTCCCAGTGTCCCCACTTCCGTTTTCAGTTGCTCAAAGCGTGTTTTGACCATCCTGTGAATATTCACTGCCATCCCACTGTATCCCGTTATCAAGGGTAGTTTCGGTGTTGTGATGTTCTGTGGTCGGGGATTTGTGATACTTTTCAGAAAGTCAGATTTAATGTGCCTAAGTCTCCTTCTGCTGTAGCCCCTGTGTCTAAGAGCAGAGAAGAGGATGGTTGTGGCCTGGTGGAAGTCCTCCGGCCTAGTGCAAATGCGGTGAAAGCGGGTCAGCTGTCCCTTGACAATGCCTCTGAAGGTGTGTTTGGGATGGTGACTCCCTGTGTGTAGGAGGGTGTGTGTGTCTGTGGTTTTAAAGAATACCTTGGTAGCTAGTTTTTGGTTGCCACTTTCTGGTGCTAGTTTAAACACTGTGGTGTCCAGGAAGTCAATCTTCTCCTTATCTGTTATAGCTTTAACCTTAATGGATGGGTGATGAGTGTTTAGGATTTGAATAAATTCCTCTAATTCCCCCTCTGAGTGTGTCCACACTCCCCAGATGTCATCCAGGTATCTATAGAGACACATGGGTTTTTTAGGGCACTCTGGATAGACTGTTTCCTCCCACCCAGCCATGTATATATTGGCATAGGCTGGAGCAAACTTCTTTCCCATTGCTGTGCCCTTGACTTGTAGGTAGAATTTACCATCGAATTCAAAGTCATTTTTAGTCAGGCTGAGGTGAAGGAGTTCTAGCAAGGCCTCGTCCGGTCTCCCTAGTTGAGGGTTCCTCCGTAGGATGTCCCTCACTGCCTCTATACCCCTGTCCGTTTCAATATTGGTGTACAGGCTTTCGATGTCCATGGTGAAGAGTATGGCCCCAGGGGGCACTGACATGGAATTGACTATCCGGACAAAGTGATACGTGTCCTTGATGTAGCTGGGGTGTTTCTGTGAGAGTGGATTAA
Organism: Hemitrygon akajei; assembly: GCF_048418815.1. Lineage (NCBI taxonomy): Eukaryota > Metazoa > Chordata > Chondrichthyes > Myliobatiformes > Dasyatidae > Hemitrygon > Hemitrygon akajei. The sequence continues at coordinate 52,400 of NC_133138.1, read as the reverse complement.
GGCAGGCATCAATGAACTCCGCTATCCCGTATGACTCACTGCTGCAGTCTGACACGATGGGCCTACCGGGTGGAATTTCCCCCGGAACAGTCCACGAGTCTGGGTTCTTGTGTATTTTGGGAAGGATATAAAACTTTCTCGCCCGTGGCTGCATCCCAGTCAGGTACTCTACTTGCTTCCCTTTGAGGTACCCAGTCCTTTCCAGTTTTTGCAAAATGTTCCCAATTTCTGTGTGTGTTTCCCAATATATGGGTTCCTTTAGTTTCGTGTAGTGCTCTGTGTTGTTTAATTGTCTGTGTGCTTCAAATAGGTATTGCTGTTTGTCCATGATAACTATGCTGCTCCCTTTATCCGCTGGTTTGATAACAATGTCCATGTTTTCCCTCAGTTCTGTCAGGGCTGCTCTCTCCTTCCTGGTTAGATTGGGCTTATCCTGTACTTCCCTCTCTCTCTCTATTATCTCACCCAGTGTGCTCTTAAATTCTAAAATAGCTTCGGACCTGTACCTTCTCTTGGGCATCCAGTTCGAGGGAGGGGTGAAAGGGGTCTTTCTACGTTCTGACTCACCAAAATAGTCAACGAGTACCAGTCTCCTATAGAACTTGTTCATGTCCCTCTCAATCTGCTCCTTATGGAGCTTTGCAGTCGGTACAAAAGTCAGGCCCCTGTTCAGAACCTTTTGCTGGGTTTCTGTAGGGGTGAATGTACGGGAGAGGTTCACGATGGTCTCTCCCAGTCGTGGACCCTGCCTCTCTTGGCTTTGTCCCCACTCTAGTTTAAAGCCTGCATCCACCTCTTGACCATTGTCTGGGCTGTGTTCTCTGTCCAATGGATATGGTCTGTGTCTACCTTAAACTGTCTCGCCGGGATTGCAGGGATATGATTCTTAGTTCTAATAACCTTGTTTAGTTGGCCCAGGGTTGCTTGTTCTGCCTCTGTCAAGCTGTGGCTAAAGTTTAATTCCGGCACCCAGATACTGGCATGGGGAAATTTAATGCTGGCCATCCTCAGTAGTTGTTGAAGCTGTTTAGCAGCTGTTGTTAGTTTATGGGACCTGTTGTTTATTCCGAAAGAAAGGATGACCTTCTTAATTTCTGGCTGTGGCTCTAACTTGTCAAGGACAGCAGTGGCATGGATGAATTTGGCCCCCGGAAAGCTGTCCAATTGAATATCCTTATTAGGGCATCTTTTGATCCTGGAAATGTTAGAGTCCCCTATAAACAGTATAGGTTTAAGGGGCCTCAGTTCCCAATTTAAATTTTTCTGTTTAGAGTTAGGATGCCTAGTTATTCGACAACCTTGGCTGTTGCAACGGAGGCGTACCTGTCCCCTCGTCCGTCCGCTGTCCTGCGGCTCTCGGGCTGGGGTGGCTCCCCTTGTCCGTCCTTCCATTCGTACGGGTGTGGGGTGGGGTGCCGATTCCCCGGAGTCCTGGGTCGGGGAAGTCGTGGGGGTGGCAGGCTGGGACTCCTGCGTTGCTAGGTTGGATTGCGTCCTCTCAGAGGGGCTCGTGGGTGGGGAGGGGTGCCCTCGGCCCCTTCTCCGTCTCCGCGGTGGGGGCAGTAGGGTTGCATCGGCGTCACGAGGGTTAACCAGCTCCAGCGCCCTCGGGTGGACCGTGTCGGTACTGCCACTGTTAACCAGCTCCAGCGCCCTCGGGTGGACCGTGTCGGAACTGCCACTGCGCCTGTTGCGCTGCATGCGTGTCCATCCCAAAACGTCCCGCAGTACAATCACTGGGCTCCGGTTCGCTTTACCCAGTACCGACGGACAAGGTACAGTCCGGGCGGTCTTTCCCCGGGGCTCGGGTGTGACTTGGGCCCGGTCCTGGTTAACCCAGAAACCGTCCCTGGAGGTCGAGGGTCCGTTCCCCTCCTGCCCTTGGGATGCGGTCTCCGCGGTCAGTGGGAAGGCCTGGGGCCCCCCGTCGGTCCGATCCGCCGCGACCTGCCGTTCCGGCCCAGGTCCCGAGACCAGATCGAAAATATGTTTCTGGACCATCTCCAATTTGATTTGAAATTTGTCTTTTAATTTTCGTTTGTTCCAGATTACAGCTTTGGTGACCGCTTCTTGTAGGCGATCAGTCAAATTTGACTCAACAAGTTTTAGTTCCAATTCTTGCAGGCTACTCCGGTAATGCCCAATTAAAATTCGTCTTGTTTCTTTAGCCCAACCGTCCGCATTCGCAGCAATTCTACCAAGCGTTTCTTGCGAAGGGTTCGCAGGTTTAACAGATTTGGTTAGTCTGTGGGCTAGCTTAATGATCCCCCTCGGTGGTTGGATCTGCTTTTCCAAAATGTTCATGTGATGAAGAGTCCGGACCATTTTATAAAGTAATCTAACCGTGGTTGAGAAGGAATCCCTCGGGATACCGGGGTTCCGGCCAGTCACTCGCCCACGTGTTAGGTTTCTCTCTCTCCAATTCCTCCCTCTTCTCTCTCTCCAATTACTCCTCCACATCGTTAAAGTAAGACAATGTTCTTACCGCTTGTTTTGCGTCTTGGGTCACTGATTTTGACTCCAGCGAATTGCCTTTAATAAAGCGTGATTCCCGACTAGAAGACCAAATCCAGTTACACCCGTCACCCTGGCCTCCCGAGCGGTGTTTGGGAAAACCCGCGGTGCTGTCCGGTTAAAACGTCCCCGTCCCAGGGCTGCTCCTCAGCATTGTGTTCTAAAACCCGTCTGTCCACTTCCCTGCAGCAGACCCTATCTGTTGCTAGGATACCTGGCCGCCTTGTTTGTTCAGCTCTTAAAGGTACATTGTCTACTAATTGTCCTTTTGTTTCCATTTGGGTTTAAATCTCTGGGCTTTCCTATTGGTCTTTCGTAGGACTGGAAAATGAAGGGCGTGTCACTGTAAGGTTAGGTTGAGATTATGCGGGCAGTAGGCAAAAAAGCCCCCTCGTGCTTTTTGATCTCGCCACTTGAGATTCAATTTCACGCGACCCTGCCACTTTGAACTGGCCCACGCCTTCATTAACCAGGTCCAACACTTGCCTTTATTGAAACTTGCCCCTCTTAACACAGAATATCCCGTTTATGGGGATTTAAACCAGTATTAATCAGGGTATACTTAGGGTTTGTGGGGGTGTGTGTGCCCCTTTTGGACTTTAGGATTAGGTTTGAGTGCAGGCCTGGTGGATGTATATGTTTGGCTGGGAGAGCAAGGGTTAATCGGGGTGTGTTTAGGGTTTGTGGGGCTGAAGCCAGGGCTAATCGGGAAGTGCCTAGGGTTTGTGGGGGTGTGTGCCCCTTTTGGACTTTAGGATTAGGTTTGAGTGTTGGACCGGTGGATGTACATATCGGTTTGTGGGGGTTTAGCAAGGGTTAATCGGGGTGTGCTTAGGGTTTGTGGGGCTGAAGCCCGGGCTAATCAGGAAGTGTCTAGGGTTTGTGGGGGTGTGTGTGCCCCTTTTGGACTTTAGGATTAGGTTTGAGTGTAGGCCTGGTGGATGTATATGTTTGGCTGGGAGAGGTTAGGCTGCCGAGTTTTGAGTATGAGCTGGTATTGGAGGCTAGGCTTATATAGGGAAGTCCGGTTAATCTGGTCCATACCTTTCATTGTCGTGGTCCGGTCCCACTTGGTTCAACGAACCGGGTGTGCAGTGGGACACATCGTCAGTGATGCACCCACGGATCATCAGGTGTTTCGGGCCTTTAATCATCATACACCCTCCCCGAAGTGGCCCCACCAAAGCTGATCAGGCTTGGTTTGTGTATTTCCCCTGGACCAGACAATGAAAGGCATGTAATTCTGAGGGTAATGCTATTTTAAAGGGTATATAACTGGTGGTGTGGGGTGAGTTTAGCCCCCTGGCGAGAAGAGCATCCGTATTTATGGGTTGTGAAGATGTTAGTTTCAGGGCAGCCTAGCTTTTTAGGCCTCATTTAGGCCGTACGGAGAATAAGTATGCAGTGTTTCAATCCATCTCCTCTCTGCTAGTTTTCTTTGGGCGTTTGACCAGTTTATGTTAGTTTCCAGGCCTAATATTTTTAAGGGGTACGTCCCATGCTCCTGGAAGTGCCTGCTAACTGGTCTGTTTTGGTTTCCCCTTCTGATGTTACTGAGGTGTCCCGTGAGTCTGGTTCTCAAGCTGTTGCCCGTCTCCCCGATGTATATAATATGGCATTCTGTGCACAGGATGGCATATACTACATTCTTTTGTTCACAAGTTATCCTCTGCTCTATCTCGGCCCACTTTCCTGTGACTCTGTTGTGTATGCTTTTTGAAATTCTCAGGTATATGCATGCCCTGCAGTTTCCCACCTCACAGTTTGGCGCTGCTCGTACTTTGGTACTGACCAGTATGTCTTTCAGATTCCTACCCCTTTTGAAGGCTGAGACAATGGTGTATTGTCCCAGTGTCCCCACTTCCGTTTTCAGTTGCTCAAAGCGTGTTTTGACCATCCTGTGAATATTCACTGCCATCCCACTGTATCCCGTTATCAAGGGTAGTTTCGGTGTTGTGATGTTCTGTGGTCGGGGATTTGTGATACTTTTCAGAAAGTCAGATTTAATGTGCCTAAGTCTCCTTCTGCTGTAGCCCCTGTGTCTAAGAGCAGAGAAGAGGATGGTTGTGGCCTGGTGGAAGTCCTCCGGCCTAGTGCAAATGCGGTGAAAGCGGGTCAGCTGTCCCTTGACAATGCCTCTGAAGGTGTGTTTGGGATGGTGACTCCCTGTGTGTAGGAGGGTGTGTGTGTCTGTGGTTTTAAAGAATACCTTGGTAGCTAGTTTTTGGTTGCCACTTTCTGGTGCTAGTTTAAACACTGTGGTGTCCAGGAAGTCAATCTTCTCCTTATCTGTTATAGCTTTAACCTTAATGGATGGGTGATGAGTGTTTAGGATTTGAATAAATTCCTCTAATTCCCCCTCTGAGTGTGTCCACACTCCCCAGATGTCATCCAGGTATCTATAGAGACACATGGGTTTTTTAGGGCACTCTGGATAGACTGTTTCCTCCCACCCAGCCATGTATATATTGGCATAGGCTGGAGCAAACTTCTTTCCCATTGCTGTGCCCTTGACTTGTAGGTAGAATTTACCATCGAATTCAAAGTCATTTTTAGTCAGGCTGAGGTGAAGGAGTTCTAGCAAGGCCTCGTCCGGTCTCCCTAGTTGAGGGTTCCTCCGTAGGATGTCCCTCACTGCCTCTATACCCCTGTCCGTTTCAATATTGGTGTACAGGCTTTCGATGTCCATGGTGAAGAGTATGGCCCCAGGGGGCACTGACATGGAATTGACTATCCGGACAAAGTGATACGTGTCCTTGATGTAGCTGGGGTGTTTCTGTGAGAGTGGATTAAGGCAGGCATCAATGAACTCCGCTATCCCGTATGACTCACTGCTGCAGTCTGACACGATGGGCCTACCGGGTGGAATTTCCCCCGGAACAGTCCACGAGTCTGGGTTCTTGTGTATTTTGGGAAGGATATAAAACTTTCTCGCCCGTGGCTGCATCCCAGTCAGGTACTCTACTTGCTTCCCTTTGAGGTACCCAGTCCTTTCCAGTTTTTGCAAAATGTTCCCAATTTCTGTGTGTGTTTCCCAATATATGGGTTCCTTTAGTTTCGTGTAGTGCTCTGTGTTGTTTAATTGTCTGTGTGCTTCAAATAGGTATTGCTGTTTGTCCATGATAACTATGCTGCTCCCTTTATCCGCTGGTTTGATAACAATGTCCATGTTTTCCCTCAGTTCTGTCAGGGCTGCTCTCTCCTTCCTGGTTAGATTGGGCTTATCCTGTACTTCCCTCTCCCTCTCTATTATCTCACCCAGTGTGCTCTTAAATTCTAAAATAGCTTCGGACCTGTACCTTCTCTTGGGCATCCAGTTCGAGGGAGGGGTGAAAGGGGTCTTTCTACGTTCTGACTCACCAAAATAGTCAACGAGTACCAGTCTCCTATAGAACTTGTTCATGTCCCTCTCAATCTGCTCCTTATGGAGCTTTGCAGTCGGTACAAAAGTCAGGCCCCTGTTCAGAACCTTTTGCTGGGTTTCTGTAGGGGTGAATGTACGGGAGAGGTTCACGATGGTCTCTCCCAGTCGTGGACCCTGCCTCTCTTGGCTTTGTCCCCACTCTAGTTTAAAGCCTGCATCCACCTCTTGACCATTGTCTGGGCTGTGTTCTCTGTCCAATGGATATGGTCTGTGTCTACCTTAAACTGTCTCGCCGGGATTGCAGGGATATGATTCTTAGTTCTAATAACCTTGTTTAGTTGGCCCAGGGTTGCTTGTTCTGCCTCTGTCAAGCTGTGGCTAAAGTTTAATTCCGGCACCCAGATACTGGCATGGGGAAATTTAATGCTGGCCATCCTCAGTAGTTGTTGAAGCTGTTTAGCAGCTGTTGTTAGTTTATGGGACCTGTTGTTTATTCCGAAAGAAAGGATGACCTTCTTAATTTCTGGCTGTGGCTCTAACTTGTCAAGGACAGCAGTGGCATGGATGAATTTGGCCCCCGGAAAGCTGTCCAATTGAATATCCTTATTAGGGCATCTTTTGATCCTGGAAATGTTAGAGTCCCCTATAAACAGTATAGGTTTAAGGGGCCTCAGTTCCCAATTTAAATTTTTCTGTTTAGAGTTAGGATGCCTAGTTATTCGACAACCTTGGCTGTTGCAACGGAGGCGTACCTGTCCCCTCGTCCGTCCGCTGTCCTGCGGCTCTCGGGCTGGGGTGGCTCCCCTTGTCCGTCCTTCCATTCGTACGGGTGTGGGGTGGGGTGCCGATTCCCCGGAGTCCTGGGTCGGGGAAGTCGTGGGGGTGGCAGGCTGGGACTCCTGCGTTGCTAGGTTGGATTGCGTCCTCTCAGAGGGTTATGGCGAATGAGCTAGTATAATAAAGCCAGGTTAATCTAGACCATGCCTTTCATTATCAAGGTCCGCATTAGGGTTAGGGTTAGGGTTAGGGTTAGGGTTAGGGTTAGGGTTAGGGTTAGGGTTAGGGTTAGGGTTAGGGTTAGGGTTAGGGCCCGCGTTAGGGTTAGGGTTAGGGTTAGGGTTAGGGTTAGGGTTAGGGTTAGGGTTAGGGTTAGGGTTAGGGTCCCCCGCATTAGGGTTAGGGTTAGGGTTAGGGTTAGGGTTAGGGTTAGGGTTAGGGTTAGGGTTAGGGTTAGGGTTAGGGTTAGGGTTAGGGTTAGGTTGAGATTATGCGGGCAGTGGGCAAAAAAGCCCCCTCGTGTTTTTTGATCTCGCCACTTGAGATTCAATTTCACGTGACCCTGCCACTTTGAACTGGCCCACGCCTTCATTAACCAGGTCCACCACTTGCCTTTATTGAAACTTGCCCCTCTTAACACAGAATATCCAATTTATGGGAATTTACTAAGTTAGGGTGAAATTATGCGGGCAGTGGGCAATTCAGCCCTCTTGTGCTTTCTGATCTTGCCACTTGAGATTCAGTTTCACACGACCCTGCCACTTCAAAATGACCGACGCCTTCACTAACCAAGTCCAACACTCATCCCTGTTGAAATTTACCCCTCTCGACCCGGAGCACTAAGTCTATGGGGATTTAACAAGGATCAATCAGGGTGTGCTTTGGGTTTGTGGGGCTAAAACCAGAGTTAATCGGGAAGTGCCTAAAATTTATGGGGATGTGCACCCCATCTGGATTAGGTTTAAATTTTAAACCATACAGGCAGTGGGCAATTCAGCCCTCTTGTGCTTTCTGATCTCGCCACCAGAGATTCAGTTTCACACGATCCTGCCACTTTAAACTGGCCCGCGCCTTTACCAACCAGGCCCAACACTTATCCCTGTTGATCAGTCAGGGTGTGCTTTAGGTTTGTACGGCTGAAGCCAGAGTTCCTAGGGTTTGTGGGGGTGTATGCCCCTTTTGGACCTTAGGATTAGGTTTAAATTTTAGGCTAGTGGATATATTTAAACTGGCCGACGCCTTCACCAATCAGACCCAACACTTATTCCTGTTGAAATTACCCCTCTTGACACGGGACACTGTCTATGGGAGTTTAGCAAGGGTCAATCAGGATGTGCTTTGGGTTTGTGGGGCTAAAGCCAGGGTTAATCGGGGAGTGAATAGGGTTTGTGGGGGTGTGTACCCCATCTAAACTTTAGTAGGGTTTGTGGGGGTGTGTACCCCATCTAAACTTTAATAGGGTTTGTGGGGGTGTGTACCCCATCTAAACTTTAGTAGGGTTTGTGGGGGTGTATACCCCATCTAAACTTTAAGATTAGGTTTAAGTTTTAAGCTAGTGAATATATATGTTTGACTAGGAGATATTAGAATACAGAATTTTAAATGACAGTATATGAACTGCTATGGCGAATGAGCTAGTATAATAAAGCCAGGTTAATCTGGACCATGCCTTTCATTATCAAGGTCCGACACCACTTGGTTCAACGAACCGGGTGTGCACTGGGACACATCATCAGTAATGTAACCTCGGATCATCAGGTGTTTCGGGCCTTTAATCACTAGACACCCTACTCGAGGTGGCCCAACAGTGTCAGGCTCAGACACTGCCTGTATTCCTCCCAGGGACCAATAATGAGAGGCATGTAATTCTAAGGGTAATGATATTTTTTTAAAAAAATCACTACCTGGCATCTATATGCCAAGGGTTACATGGAAAATAAAACAATAATATTCTTACCACTAGTTTTGTGTCTTGGGTCAACCATTTTAACTCCAACAAACTACCTCCAACAACGCTTGACTCCCGCCTGGGAGACCAAATCCACTTACTCCCATCACTCCGGTCTCCCGGGGAGGTCTCTGAAAAATGCTATCCGGTTAAAACATCCCTAGCCCGGGACTCCATCTCCACTTTTATTGTGTCCTAAAACCTGTCTGACCACTCCAACTGCAGACCCTATCTGTTGCTAGGATACCAAGCAGCCTTACCTATTCAACTCTTAAAGGTACACTGTCCATTTGGGTTTAAATATCTAAGCCTTCTCATTGGCCTCCAGTGGCCTGGAGAATGAAGAGCGTGTCACTGTAAGGTTAGGTTGAGATTATGCGGGCAGTGGGCAAAAAAGCCCCCTCGTGTTTTTTGATCTCGCCACTTGAGATTCAATTTCACGTGACCCTGCCACTTTGAACTGGCCCACGCCTTCATTAACCAGGTCCACCACTTGCCTTTATTGAAACTTGCCCCTCTTAACACAGAATATCCAATTTATGGGAATTTACTAAGTTAGGGTGAAATTATGCGGGCAGTGGGCAATTCAGCCCTCTTGTGCTTTCTGATCTTGCCACTTGAGATTCAGTTTCACACGACCCTGCCACTTCAAAATGACCGACGCCTTCACTAACCAAGTCCAACACTCATCCCTGTTGAAATTTACCCCTCTCGACCCGGAGCACTAAGTCTATGGGGATTTAACAAGGGTCAATCAGGGTGTGCTTTGGGTTTGTGGGGCTAAAACCAGAGTTAATCGGGAAGTGCCTAAAATTTATGGGGATGTGCACCCCATCTGGATTAGGTTTAAATTTTAAACCATACAGGCAGTGGGCAATTCAGCCCTCTTGTGCTTTCTGATCTCGCCACCAGAGATTCAGTTTCACACGATCCTGCCACTTTAAACTGGCCCGCGCCTTTACCAACCAGGCCCAACACTTATCCCTGTTGATCAGTCAGGGTGTGCTTTAGGTTTGTACGGCTGAAGCCAGAGTTCCTAGGGTTTGTGGGGGTGTATGCCCCTTTTGGACCTTAGGATTAGGTTTAAATTTTAGGCTAGTGGATATATTTAAACTGGCCGACGCCTTCACCAATCAGACCCAACACTTATTCCTGTTGAAATTACCCCTCTTGACACGGGACACTGTCTATGGGAGTTTAGCAAGGGTCAATCAGGATGTGCTTTGGGTTTGTGGGGCTAAAGCCAGGGTTAATCGGGGAGTGAATAGGGTTTGTGGGGGTGTGTACCCCATCTAAACTTTAGTAGGGTTTGTGGGGGTGTGTACCCCATCTAAACTTTAATAGGGTTTGTGGGGGTGTGTACCCCATCTAAACTTTAGTAGGGTTTGTGGGGGTGTGTACCCCATCTAAACTTTAAGATTAGGTTTAAGTTTTAAGCTAGTGAATATATATGTTTGACTAGGAGATATTAGAATACAGAATTTTAAATGACAGTATATGAACTGCTATGGCGAATGAGCTAGTATAATAAAGCCAGGTTAATCTGGACCATGCCTTTCATTATCAAGGTCCGACACCACTTGGTTCAACGAACCGGGTGTGCACTGGGACACATCATCAGTAATGTAACCTCGGATCATCAGGTGTTTCGGGCCTTTAATCACTAGACACCCTACTCGAGGTGGCCCAACAGTGTCAGGCTCAGACACTGCCTGTATTCCTCCCAGGGACCAATAATGAGAGGCATGTAATTCTAAGGGTAATGATATTTTTTTAAAAAAATCACTACCTGGCATCTATATGCCAAGGGTTACATGGAAAATAAAACAATAATATTCTTACCACTAGTTTTGTGTCTTGGGTCAACCATTTTAACTCCAACAAACTACCTCCAACAACGCTTGACTCCCGCCTGGGAGACCAAATCCACTTACTCCCATCACTCCGGTCTCCCGGGGAGGTCTCTGAAAAATGCTATCCGGTTAAAACATCCCTAGCCCGGGACTCCATCTCCACTTTTATTGTGTCCTAAAACCTGTCTGACCACTCCAACTGCAGACCCTATCTGTTGCTAGGATACCAAGCAGCCTTACCTATTCAACTCTTAAAGGTACACTGTCCATTTGGGTTTAAATATCTAAGCCTTCTCATTGGCCTCCAGTGGCCTGGAGAATGAAGAGCGTGTCACTGTAAGGTTAGGTTGAGATTATGCGGGCAGTGGGCAAAAAAGCCCCCTCGTGTTTTTTGATCTCGCCACTTGAGATTCAATTTCACGTGACCCTGCCACTTTGAACTGGCCCACGCCTTCATTAACCAGGTCCACCACTTGCCTTTATTGAAACTTGCCCCTCTTAACACAGAATATCCAATTTATGGGAATTTACTAAGTTAGGGTGAAATTATGCGGGCAGTGGGCAATTCAGCCCTCTTGTGCTTTCTGATCTTGCCACTTGAGATTCAGTTTCACACGACCCTGCCACTTTAAACTGGCCCACGCCTTTACCAACCAGGCCCAACACTTATCCCTGTTGATCAGTCAGGGTGTGCTTTAGGTTTGTACGGCTGAAGCCAGAGTTAATCGGGAAATGCCTAGGGTTTGTGGGGGTGTATGCCCCTTTTGGACCTTAGGATTAGGTTTAAATTTTAGGCTAGTGGATATATTTGAACTGGCCGACGCCTTCACCAATCAGACCCAACACTTATTCCTGTTGAAATTACCCCTATTTGACACGGGACACTGTCTATGGGGGTTTAGCAAGGGTCAATCAGGATGTGCTTTGGGTTTGTGGGGCTAAAGCCAGGGTTAATCGGGGAGTGAATAGGGTTTGTGGGGGTGTGTACCCCATCTAAACTTTAGTAGGGTTTGTGGGGGTGTGTACCCCATCTAAACTTTAGTAGGGTTTGTGGGGGTGTGTACCCCATCTAAACTTTAGTAGGGTTTATGGGGGTGTATACCCCATCTAAACTTTAAGATTAGGTTTAAGTTTTAAGCTAGTGAATATATATGTTTGACTAGGAGATATTAGAATACAGAATTTTAAATGACGGTATATGAACTGCTATGGCGAATGAGCTAATATAATAAAGCCAGGTTAATCTGGACCATGCCTTTCATTATCAAGGTCCGACACCACTTGGTTCAACGAACCGGGTGTGCACTGGGACACATCATCAGTAATGTAACCTCGGATCATCAGGTGTTTCGGGCCTTTAATCACTAGACACCCTACTCGAGGTGGCCCAACAGTGTCAGGCTCAGACACTGCCTGTATTCCTCCCAGGGACCAATAATGAGAGGCATGTAATTCTAAGGGTAATGATATTTTTTTTAAAAAATCACTACCTGGCATCTATATGCCAAGGGTTACATGGAAAATAAAACAGTAATATTCTTACCACTAGTTTTGTGTCTTGGGTCAACCATTTTAACTCCAACAAACTGCCTCCAACAACGCTTGACTCCCGCCTGGGAGACCAAATCCACTTACTCCCATCACTCCGGTCTCCCGGGGAGGTCTCTGAAAAATGCTATCCGGTTAAAACGTCCCTAGCCCGGGACTCCATCTCCACTTTTATTGTGTCCTAAAACCTGTCTGACCACTCCAACTGCAGACCCTATCTGTTGCTAGGATACCAAGCAGCCTTACCTATTCAACTCTTAAAGGTACACTGTCCATTTGGGTTTAAATATCTAAGCCTTCTCATTGGCCTCCAGTGGCCTGGAGAATGAAGAGCGTGTCACTGTAAGGTTAGGTTGAGATTATGCGGGCAGTAGGCAAAAAAGCCCCCTCGTGTTTTTTGATCTCGCCACTTGAGATTCAATTTCACGTGACCCTGCCACTTTGAACTGGCCCACGCCTTCATTAACCAGGTCCACCACTTGCCTTTATTGAAACTTGCCCCTCTTAACACAGAATATCCAATTTATGGGAATTTACTAAGTTAGGGTGAAATTATGCGGGCAGTGGGCAATTCAGCCCTCTTGTGCTTTCTGATCTTGCCACTTGAGATTCAGTTTCACACGACCCTGCCACTTCAAAATGACCGACGCCTTCACTAACCAAGTCCAACACTCATCCCTGTTGAAATTTACCCCTCTCGACCCGGAGCACTAAGTCTATGGGGATTTAACAAGGGTCAATCAGGGTGTGCTTTGGGTTTGTGGGGCTAAAACCAGAGTTAATCGGGAAGTGCCTAAAATTTATGGGGATGTGCACCCCATCTGGATTAGGTTTAAATTTTAAACCATACAGGCAGTGGGCAATTCAGCCCTCTTGTGCTTTCTGATCTCGCCACCAGAGATTCAGTTTCACACGATCCTGCCACTTTAAACTGGCCCACGCCTTTACCAACCAGGCCCAACACTTATCCCTGTTGATCAGTCAGGGTGTGCTTTAGGTTTGTACGGCTGAAGCCAGAGTTAATCGGGAAATGCCTAGGGTTTGTGGGGGTGTATGCCCCTTTTGGACCTTAGGATTAGGTTTAAATTTTAGGCTAGTGGATATATTTGAACTGGCCGACGCCTTCACCAATCAGACCCAACACTTATTCCTGTTGAAATTACCCCTATTTGACACGGGACACTGTCTATGGGGGTTTAGCAAGGGTCAATCAGGATGTGCTTTGGGTTTGTGGGGCTAAAGCCAGGGTTAATCGGGGAGTGAATAGGGTTTGTGGGGGTGTGTACCCCATCTAAACTTTAGTAGGGTTTGTGGGGGTGTGTACCCCATCTAAACTTTAGTAGGGTTTGTGGGGGTGTGTACCCCATCTAAACTTTAGTAGGGTTTATGGGGGTGTATACCCCATCTAAACTTTAAGATTAGGTTTAAGTTTTAAGCTAGTGAATATATATGTTTGACTAGGAGATATTAGAATACAGAATTTTAAATGACGGTATATGAACTGCTATGGCGAATGAGCTAATATAATAAAGCCAGGTTAATCTGGACCATGCCTTTCATTATCAAGGTCCGACACCACTTGGTTCAACGAACCGGGTGTGCACTGGGACACATCATCAGTAATGTAACCTCGGATCATCAGGTGTTTCGGGCCTTTAATCACTAGACACCCTACTCGAGGTGGCCCAACAGGGTTAGGGTTAGGGTTAGGGTTAGGGTTAGGGTTAGGGTTAGGGTTAGGGTTAGGGTTAGGGTTAGGGTTAGGGTTAGGGCTAGGGCTAGGGCTAGGGCTAGGGCTAGGGCTAGGGCTAGGGCTAGGGCTAGGTTTAGGGTTAGGGTTAGGGTTAGGGTTAGGGTTAGGGTTAGGGTTAGGGTTAGGGTTAGGGTCAGGGTCAGGGTTAGGGTCAGGGTCAGGGTCAGGGTCAGGGTCAGGGTCAGGGTCAGGGTCAGGGTCAGGGTCAGGGTTAGGGTTAGGGTTAGGGTCCGCATTAGGGTTAGGGTTAGGGTTAGGGTTAGGGTTAGGGTTAGGTTGAGATTATGCGGGCAGTGGGCAAAAAAGCCCCCTCGTGTTTTTTGATCTCGCCACTTGAGATTCAATTTCACGTGACCCTGCCACTTTGAACTGGCCCACGCCTTCATTAACCAGGTCCACCACTTGCCTTTATTGAAACTTGCCCCTCTTAACACAGAATATCCAGTTTGTGGGAATTTACTAAGTTAGGGTGAAATTATGCGGGCAGTGGGCAATTCAGCCCTCTTGTGCTTTCTGATCTTGCCACTTGAGATTCAGTTTCACACGACCCTGCCACTTCAAAATGACCGACGCCTTCACTAACCAAGTCCAACACTCATCCCTATTGAAATTTACCCCTCTCGACCCGGAGCACTAGGTCTATGGGAATTTAACAAGGGTCAATCAGGGTGTGCTTTGGGTTTGTGGGGCTAAAACCAGAGTTAATCGGGAAGTGCCTAAAATTTATGGGGATGTGCACCCCATCTGAATTAGGTTTAAATTTTAAACCATACAGGCAGTGGGCAATTCAGCCCTCTTGTGCTTTCTGATCTCGCCACCAGAGATTCAGTTTCACACGATCCTGCCACTTTAAACTGGCCCACGCCTTTACCAACCAGGCCCAACACTTATCCCTGTTGATCAGTCAGGGTGTGCTTTAGGTTTGTACGGCTGAAGCCAGAGTTCCTAGGGTTTGTGGGGGTGTATGCCCCTTTTGGACCCTAGGATTAGGTTTAAATTTTAGGCTAGTGGATATATTTAAACTGGCCGACGCCTTCACCAACCAGACCCAACACTTATTCCTGTTGAAATTACCCCTCTTGACACGGGACACTGTCTGTGGGGGTTTAGCAAGGGTCAATCAGGATGTGCTTTGGGTTTGTGGGGCTAAAGCCAGGGTTAATCGGGGAGTGAATAGGGTTTGTGGGGGTGTGTACCCCATCTAAACTTTAGTAGGGTTTGTGGGGGTGTGTACCCCATCTAAACTTTAGTAGGGTTTGTGGGGGTGTGTACCCCATCTAAACTTTAGTAGGGTTTGTGGGGGTGTGTACCCCATCTAAACTTTAGTAGGGTTTGTGGGGGTGTGTACCCCATCTAAACTTTAAGATTAGGTTTAAGTTTTAAGCTAGTGAATATATATGTTTGACTAGGAGATATTAGAATACAGAATTTTAAATGACAGTATATGAACTGCTATGGCGAATGAGCTAGTATAATAAAGCCAGGTTAATCTGGACCATGCCTTTCATTATCAAGGTCCGACACCACTTGGTTCAACGAACCGGGTGTGCACTGGGACACATCATCAGTACTGTAACCTCGGATCATCAGGTGTTTCGGGCCTTTAATCACTAGACACCCTACTCGAGGTGGCCCAACAGTGTCAGGCTCAGACACTGCCTGTATTCCTCCCAGGGACCAATAATGAGAGGCATGTAATTCTAAGGGTAATGATATTTTTTTAAAAAAATCACTACCTGGCATCTATATGCCAAGGGTTACATGGAAAATAAAACAATAATATTCTTACCACTAGTTTTGTGTCTTGGGTCAACCATTTTAACTCCAACAAACTGCCTCCAACAACGCTTGACTCCCGCCTGGGAGACCAAATCCACTTACTCCCATCACTCCGGTCTCCCGGGGAGGTCTCTGAAAAATGCTATCCGGTTAAAACATCCCTAGCCCGGGACTCCATCTCCACTTTTATTGTGTCCTAAAACCTGTCTGACCACTCCAACTGCAGACCCTATCTGTTGCTAGGATACCAAGCAGCCTTACTTATTCAACTCTTAAAGGTACACTGTCCATTTGGGTTTAAATATCTAAGCCTTCTTATTGGCCTCCAGTGGCCTGGAGAATGAAGAGCGTGTCACTGTAAGGTTAGGTTGAGATTATGCGGGCAGTGGGCAAAAAAGCCCCCTCGTGTTTTTTGATCTCGCCACTTGAGATTCAATTTCACGTGACCCTGCCACTTTGAACTGGCCCACGCCTTCATTAACCAGGTCCACCACTTGCCTTTATTGAAACTTGCCCCTCTTAACACAGAATATCCAGTTTGTGGGAATTTACTAAGTTAGGGTGAAATTATGCGGGCAGTGGGCAATTCAGCCCTCTTGTGCTTTCTGATCTTGCCACTTGAGATTCAGTTTCACACGACCCTGCCACTTCAAAATGACCGACGCCTTCACTAACCAAGTCCAACACTCATCCCTATTGAAATTTACCCCTCTCGACCCGGAGCACTAGGTCTATGGGAATTTAACAAGGGTCAATCAGGGTGTGCTTTGGGTTTGTGGGGCTAAAACCAGAGTTAATCGGGAAGTGCCTAAAATTTATGGGGATGTGCACCCCATCTGAATTAGGTTTAAATTTTAAACCATACAGGCAGTGGGCAATTCAGCCCTCTTGTGCTTTCTGATCTCGCCACCAGAGATTCAGTTTCACACGATCCTGCCACTTTAAACTGGCCCACGCCTTTACCAACCAGGCCCAACACTTATCCCTGTTGATCAGTCAGGGTGTGCTTTAGGTTTGTACGGCTGAAGCCAGAGTTCCTAGGGTTTGTGGGGGTGTATGCCCCTTTTGGACCCTAGGATTAGGTTTAAATTTTAGGCTAGTGGATATATTTAAACTGGCCGACGCCTTCACCAACCAGACCCAACACTTATTCCTGTTGAAATTACCCCTCTTGACACGGGACACTGTCTGTGGGGGTTTAGCAAGGGTCAATCAGGATGTGCTTTGGGTTTGTGGGGCTAAAGCCAGGGTTAATCGGGGAGTGAATAGGGTTTGTGGGGGTGTGTACCCCATCTAAACTTTAGTAGGGTTTGTGGGGGTGTGTACCCCATCTAAACTTTAGTAGGGTTTGTGGGGGTGTGTACCCCATCTAAACTTTAGTAGGGTTTGTGGGGGTGTGTACCCCATCTAAACTTTAGTAGGGTTTGTGGGGGTGTGTACCCCATCTAAACTTTAAGATTAGGTTTAAGTTTTAAGCTAGTGAATATATATGTTTGACTAGGAGATATTAGAATACAGAATTTTAAATGACAGTATATGAACTGCTATGGCGAATGAGCTAGTATAATAAAGCCAGGTTAATCTGGACCATGCCTTTCATTATCAAGGTCCGACACCACTTGGTTCAACGAACCGGGTGTGCACTGGGACACATCATCAGTACTGTAACCTCGGATCATCAGGTGTTTCGGGCCTTTAATCACTAGACACCCTACTCGAGGTGGCCCAACAGTGTCAGGCTCAGACACTGCCTGTATTCCTCCCAGGGACCAATAATGAGAGGCATGTAATTCTAAGGGTAATGATATTTTTTTAAAAAAATCACTACCTGGCATCTATATGCCAAGGGTTACATGGAAAATAAAACAATAATATTCTTACCACTAGTTTTGTGTCTTGGGTCAACCATTTTAACTCCAACAAACTGCCTCCAACAACGCTTGACTCCCGCCTGGGAGACCAAATCCACTTACTCCCATCACTCCGGTCTCCCGGGGAGGTCTCTGAAAAATGCTATCCGGTTAAAACATCCCTAGCCCGGGACTCCATCTCCACTTTTATTGTGTCCTAAAACCTGTCTGACCACTCCAACTGCAGACCCTATCTGTTGCTAGGATACCAAGCAGCCTTACTTATTCAACTCTTAAAGGTACACTGTCCATTTGGGTTTAAATATCTAAGCCTTCTTATTGGCCTCCAGTGGCCTGGAGAATGAAGAGCGTGTCACTGTAAGGTTAGGTTGAGATTATGCGGGCAGTGGGCAAAAAAGCCCCCTCGTGTTTTTTGATCTCGCCACTTGAGATTCAATTTCACGTGACCCTGCCACTTTGAACTGGCCCACGCCTTCATTAACCAGGTCCACCACTTGCCTTTATTGAAACTTGCCCCTCTTAACACAGAATATCCAGTTTGTGGGAATTTACTAAGTTAGGGTGAAATTATGCGGGCAGTGGGCAATTCAGCCCTCTTGTGCTTTCTGATCTTGCCACTTGAGATTCAGTTTCACACGACCCTGCCACTTCAAAATGACCGACGCCTTCACTAACCAAGTCCAACACTCATCCCTATTGAAATTTACCCCTCTCGACCCGGAGCACTAGGTCTATGGGAATTTAACAAGGGTCAATCAGGGTGTGCTTTGGGTTTGTGGGGCTAAAACCAGAGTTAATCGGGAAGTGCCTAAAATTTATGGGGATGTGCACCCCATCTGAATTAGGTTTAAATTTTAAACCATACAGGCAGTGGGCAATTCAGCCCTCTTGTGCTTTCTGATCTCGCCACCAGAGATTCAGTTTCACACGATCCTGCCACTTTAAACTGGCCCACGCCTTTACCAACCAGGCCCAACACTTATCCCTGTTGATCAGTCAGGGTGTGCTTTAGGTTTGTACGGCTGAAGCCAGAGTTCCTAGGGTTTGTGGGGGTGTATGCCCCTTTTGGACCCTAGGATTAGGTTTAAATTTTAGGCTAGTGGATATATTTAAACTGGCCGACGCCTTCACCAACCAGACCCAACACTTATTCCTGTTGAAATTACCCCTCTTGACACGGGACACTGTCTGTGGGGGTTTAGCAAGGGTCAATCAGGATGTGCTTTGGGTTTGTGGGGCTAAAGCCAGGGTTAATCGGGGAGTGAATAGGGTTTGTGGGGGTGTGTACCCCATCTAAACTTTAGTAGGGTTTGTGGGGGTGTGTACCCCATCTAAACTTTAGTAGGGTTTGTGGGGGTGTGTACCCCATCTAAACTTTAGTAGGGTTTGTGGGGGTGTGTACCCCATCTAAACTTTAGTAGGGTTTGTGGGGGTGTGTACCCCATCTAAACTTTAAGATTAGGTTTAAGTTTTAAGCTAGTGAATATATATGTTTGACTAGGAGATATTAGAATACAGAATTTTAAATGACAGTATATGAACTGCTATGGCGAATGAGCTAGTATAATAAAGCCAGGTTAATCTGGACCATGCCTTTCATTATCAAGGTCCGACACCACTTGGTTCAACGAACCGGGTGTGCACTGGGACACATCATCAGTACTGTAACCTCGGATCATCAGGTGTTTCGGGCCTTTAATCACTAGACACCCTACTCGAGGTGGCCCAACAGTGTCAGGCTCAGACACTGCCTGTATTCCTCCCAGGGACCAATAATGAGAGGCATGTAATTCTAAGGGTAATGATATTTTTTTAAAAAAATCACTACCTGGCATCTATATGCCAAGGGTTACATGGAAAATAAAACAATAATATTCTTACCACTAGTTTTGTGTCTTGGGTCAACCATTTTAACTCCAACAAACTGCCTCCAACAACGCTTGACTCCCGCCTGGGAGACCAAATCCACTTACTCCCATCACTCCGGTCTCCCGGGGAGGTCTCTGAAAAATGCTATCCGGTTAAAACATCCCTAGCCCGGGACTCCATCTCCACTTTTATTGTGTCCTAAAACCTGTCTGACCACTCCAACTGCAGACCCTATCTGTTGCTAGGATACCAAGCAGCCTTACTTATTCAACTCTTAAAGGTACACTGTCCATTTGGGTTTAAATATCTAAGCCTTCTTATTGGCCTCCAGTGGCCTGGAGAATGAAGAGCGTGTCACTGTAAGGTTAGGTTGAGATTATGCGGGCAGTGGGCAAAAAAGCCCCCTCGTGTTTTTTGATCTCGCCACTTGAGATTCAATTTCACGTGACCCTGCCACTTTGAACTGGCCCACGCCTTCATTAACCAGGTCCACCACTTGCCTTTATTGAAACTTGCCCCTCTTAACACAGAATATCCAGTTTGTGGGAATTTACTAAGTTAGGGTGAAATTATGCGGGCAGTGGGCAATTCAGCCCTCTTGTGCTTTCTGATCTTGCCACTTGAGATTCAGTTTCACACGACCCTGCCACTTCAAAATGACCGACGCCTTCACTAACCAAGTCCAACACTCATCCCTATTGAAATTTACCCCTCTCGACCCGGAGCACTAGGTCTATGGGAATTTAACAAGGGTCAATCAGGGTGTGCTTTGGGTTTGTGGGGCTAAAACCAGAGTTAATCGGGAAGTGCCTAAAATTTATGGGGATGTGCACCCCATCTGAATTAGGTTTAAATTTTAAACCATACAGGCAGTGGGCAATTCAGCCCTCTTGTGCTTTCTGATCTCGCCACCAGAGATTCAGTTTCACACGATCCTGCCACTTTAAACTGGCCCACGCCTTTACCAACCAGGCCCAACACTTATCCCTGTTGATCAGTCAGGGTGTGCTTTAGGTTTGTACGGCTGAAGCCAGAGTTCCTAGGGTTTGTGGGGGTGTATGCCCCTTTTGGACCCTAGGATTAGGTTTAAATTTTAGGCTAGTGGATATATTTAAACTGGCCGACGCCTTCACCAACCAGACCCAACACTTATTCCTGTTGAAATTACCCCTCTTGACACGGGACACTGTCTGTGGGGGTTTAGCAAGGGTCAATCAGGATGTGCTTTGGGTTTGTGGGGCTAAAGCCAGGGTTAATCGGGGAGTGAATAGGGTTTGTGGGGGTGTGTACCCCATCTAAACTTTAGTAGGGTTTGTGGGGGTGTGTACCCCATCTAAACTTTAGTAGGGTTTGTGGGGGTGTGTACCCCATCTAAACTTTAGTAGGGTTTGTGGGGGTGTGTACCCCATCTAAACTTTAGTAGGGTTTGTGGGGGTGTGTACCCCATCTAAACTTTAAGATTAGGTTTAAGTTTTAAGCTAGTGAATATATATGTTTGACTAGGAGATATTAGAATACAGAATTTTAAATGACAGTATATGAACTGCTATGGCGAATGAGCTAGTATAATAAAGCCAGGTTAATCTGGACCATGCCTTTCATTATCAAGGTCCGACACCACTTGGTTCAACGAACCGGGTGTGCACTGGGACACATCATCAGTACTGTAACCTCGGATCATCAGGTGTTTCGGGCCTTTAATCACTAGACACCCTACTCGAGGTGGCCCAACAGTGTCAGGCTCAGACACTGCCTGTATTCCTCCCAGGGACCAATAATGAGAGGCATGTAATTCTAAGGGTAATGATATTTTTTTAAAAAAATCACTACCTGGCATCTATATGCCAAGGGTTACATGGAAAATAAAACAATAATATTCTTACCACTAGTTTTGTGTCTTGGGTCAACCATTTTAACTCCAACAAACTGCCTCCAACAACGCTTGACTCCCGCCTGGGAGACCAAATCCACTTACTCCCATCACTCCGGTCTCCCGGGGAGGTCTCTGAAAAATGCTATCCGGTTAAAACATCCCTAGCCCGGGACTCCATCTCCACTTTTATTGTGTCCTAAAACCTGTCTGACCACTCCAACTGCAGACCCTATCTGTTGCTAGGATACCAAGCAGCCTTACTTATTCAACTCTTAAAGGTACACTGTCCATTTGGGTTTAAATATCTAAGCCTTCTTATTGGCCTCCAGTGGCCTGGAGAATGAAGAGCGTGTCACTGTAAGGTTAGGTTGAGATTATGCGGGCAGTGGGCAAAAAAGCCCCCTCGTGTTTTTTGATCTCGCCACTTGAGATTCAATTTCACGTGACCCTGCCACTTTGAACTGGCCCACGCCTTCATTAACCAGGTCCACCACTTGCCTTTATTGAAACTTGCCCCTCTTAACACAGAATATCCAGTTTGTGGGAATTTACTAAGTTAGGGTGAAATTATGCGGGCAGTGGGCAATTCAGCCCTCTTGTGCTTTCTGATCTTGCCACTTGAGATTCAGTTTCACACGACCCTGCCACTTCAAAATGACCGACGCCTTCACTAACCAAGTCCAACACTCATCCCTATTGAAATTTACCCCTCTCGACCCGGAGCACTAGGTCTATGGGAATTTAACAAGGGTCAATCAGGGTGTGCTTTGGGTTTGTGGGGCTAAAACCAGAGTTAATCGGGAAGTGCCTAAAATTTATGGGGATGTGCACCCCATCTGAATTAGGTTTAAATTTTAAACCATACAGGCAGTGGGCAATTCAGCCCTCTTGTGCTTTCTGATCTCGCCACCAGAGATTCAGTTTCACACGATCCTGCCACTTTAAACTGGCCCACGCCTTTACCAACCAGGCCCAACACTTATCCCTGTTGATCAGTCAGGGTGTGCTTTAGGTTTGTACGGCTGAAGCCAGAGTTCCTAGGGTTTGTGGGGGTGTATGCCCCTTTTGGACCCTAGGATTAGGTTTAAATTTTAGGCTAGTGGATATATTTAAACTGGCCGACGCCTTCACCAACCAGACCCAACACTTATTCCTGTTGAAATTACCCCTCTTGACACGGGACACTGTCTGTGGGGGTTTAGCAAGGGTCAATCAGGATGTGCTTTGGGTTTGTGGGGCTAAAGCCAGGGTTAATCGGGGAGTGAATAGGGTTTGTGGGGGTGTGTACCCCATCTAAACTTTAGTAGGGTTTGTGGGGGTGTGTACCCCATCTAAACTTTAGTAGGGTTTGTGGGGGTGTGTACCCCATCTAAACTTTAGTAGGGTTTGTGGGGGTGTGTACCCCATCTAAACTTTAAGATTAGGTTTAAGTTTTAAGCTAGTGAATATATATGTTTGACTAGGAGATATTAGAATACAGAATTTTAAATGACAGTATATGAACTGCTATGGCGAATGAGCTAGTATAATAAAGCCAGGTTAATCTGGACCATGCCTTTCATTATCAAGGTCCGACACCACTTGGTTCAACGAACCGGGTGTGCACTGGGACACATCATCAGTACTGTAACCTCGGATCATCAGGTGTTTCGGGCCTTTAATCACTAGACACCCTACTCGAGGTGGCCCAACAGTGTCAGGCTCAGACACTGCCTGTATTCCTCCCAGGGACCAATAATGAGAGGCATGTAATTCTAAGGGTAATGATATTTTTTTAAAAAAATCACTACCTGGCATCTATATGCCAAGGGTTACATGGAAAATAAAACAATAATATTCTTACCACTAGTTTTGTGTCTTGGGTCAACCATTTTAACTCCAACAAACTGCCTCCAACAACGCTTGACTCCCGCCTGGGAGACCAAATCCACTTACTCCCATCACTCCGGTCTCCCGGGGAGGTCTCTGAAAAATGCTATCCGGTTAAAACATCCCTAGCCCGGGACTCCATCTCCACTTTTATTGTGTCCTAAAACCTGTCTGACCACTCCAACTGCAGACCCTATCTGTTGCTAGGATACCAAGCAGCCTTACTTATTCAACTCTTAAAGGTACACTGTCCATTTGGGTTTAAATATCTAAGCCTTCTTATTGGCCTCCAGTGGCCTGGAGAATGAAGAGCGTGTCACTGTAAGGTTAGGTTGAGATTATGCGGGCAGTGGGCAAAAAAGCCCCCTCGTGTTTTTTGATCTCGCCACTTGAGATTCAATTTCACGTGACCCTGCCACTTTGAACTGGCCCACGCCTTCATTAACCAGGTCCACCACTTGCCTTTATTGAAACTTGCCCCTCTTAACACAGAATATCCAGTTTGTGGGAATTTACTAAGTTAGGGTGAAATTATGCGGGCAGTGGGCAATTCAGCCCTCTTGTGCTTTCTGATCTTGCCACTTGAGATTCAGTTTCACACGACCCTGCCACTTCAAAATGACCGACGCCTTCACTAACCAAGTCCAACACTCATCCCTATTGAAATTTACCCCTCTCGACCCGGAGCACTAGGTCTATGGGAATTTAACAAGGGTCAATCAGGGTGTGCTTTGGGTTTGTGGGGCTAAAACCAGAGTTAATCGGGAAGTGCCTAAAATTTATGGGGATGTGCACCCCATCTGAATTAGGTTTAAATTTTAAACCATACAGGCAGTGGGCAATTCAGCCCTCTTGTGCTTTCTGATCTCGCCACCAGAGATTCAGTTTCACACGATCCTGCCACTTTAAACTGGCCCACGCCTTTACCAACCAGGCCCAACACTTATCCCTGTTGATCAGTCAGGGTGTGCTTTAGGTTTGTACGGCTGAAGCCAGAGTTCCTAGGGTTTGTGGGGGTGTATGCCCCTTTTGGACCCTAGGATTAGGTTTAAATTTTAGGCTAGTGGATATATTTAAACTGGCCGACGCCTTCACCAACCAGACCCAACACTTATTCCTGTTGAAATTACCCCTCTTGACACGGGACACTGTCTGTGGGGGTTTAGCAAGGGTCAATCAGGATGTGCTTTGGGTTTGTGGGGCTAAAGCCAGGGTTAATCGGGGAGTGAATAGGGTTTGTGGGGGTGTGTACCCCATCTAAACTTTAGTAGGGTTTGTGGGGGTGTGTACCCCATCTAAACTTTAGTAGGGTTTGTGGGGGTGTGTACCCCATCTAAACTTTAGTAGGGTTTGTGGGGGTGTGTACCCCATCTAAACTTTAGTAGGGTTTGTGGGGGTGTGTACCCCATCTAAACTTTAAGATTAGGTTTAAGTTTTAAGCTAGTGAATATATATGTTTGACTAGGAGATATTAGAATACAGAATTTTAAATGACAGTATATGAACTGCTATGGCGAATGAGCTAGTATAATAAAGCCAGGTTAATCTGGACCATGCCTTTCATTATCAAGGTCCGACACCACTTGGTTCAACGAACCGGGTGTGCACTGGGACACATCATCAGTACTGTAACCTCGGATCATCAGGTGTTTCGGGCCTTTAATCACTAGACACCCTACTCGAGGTGGCCCAACAGTGTCAGGCTCAGACACTGCCTGTATTCCTCCCAGGGACCAATAATGAGAGGCATGTAATTCTAAGGGTAATGATATTTTTTTAAAAAAATCACTACCTGGCATCTATATGCCAAGGGTTACATGGAAAATAAAACAATAATATTCTTACCACTAGTTTTGTGTCTTGGGTCAACCATTTTAACTCCAACAAACTGCCTCCAACAACGCTTGACTCCCGCCTGGGAGACCAAATCCACTTACTCCCATCACTCCGGTCTCCCGGGGAGGTCTCTGAAAAATGCTATCCGGTTAAAACATCCCTAGCCCGGGACTCCATCTCCACTTTTATTGTGTCCTAAAACCTGTCTGACCACTCCAACTGCAGACCCTATCTGTTGCTAGGATACCAAGCAGCCTTACTTATTCAACTCTTAAAGGTACACTGTCCATTTGGGTTTAAATATCTAAGCCTTCTTATTGGCCTCCAGTGGCCTGGAGAATGAAGAGCGTGTCACTGTAAGGTTAGGTTGAGATTATGCGGGCAGTGGGCAAAAAAGCCCCCTCGTGTTTTTTGATCTCGCCACTTGAGATTCAATTTCACGTGACCCTGCCACTTTGAACTGGCCCACGCCTTCATTAACCAGGTCCACCACTTGCCTTTATTGAAACTTGCCCCTCTTAACACAGAATATCCAGTTTGTGGGAATTTACTAAGTTAGGGTGAAATTATGCGGGCAGTGGGCAATTCAGCCCTCTTGTGCTTTCTGATCTTGCCACTTGAGATTCAGTTTCACACGACCCTGCCACTTCAAAATGACCGACGCCTTCACTAACCAAGTCCAACACTCATCCCTATTGAAATTTACCCCTCTCGACCCGGAGCACTAGGTCTATGGGAATTTAACAAGGGTCAATCAGGGTGTGCTTTGGGTTTGTGGGGCTAAAACCAGAGTTAATCGGGAAGTGCCTAAAATTTATGGGGATGTGCACCCCATCTGAATTAGGTTTAAATTTTAAACCATACAGGCAGTGGGCAATTCAGCCCTCTTGTGCTTTCTGATCTCGCCACCAGAGATTCAGTTTCACACGATCCTGCCACTTTAAACTGGCCCACGCCTTTACCAACCAGGCCCAACACTTATCCCTGTTGATCAGTCAGGGTGTGCTTTAGGTTTGTACGGCTGAAGCCAGAGTTCCTAGGGTTTGTGGGGGTGTATGCCCCTTTTGGACCCTAGGATTAGGTTTAAATTTTAGGCTAGTGGATATATTTAAACTGGCCGACGCCTTCACCAACCAGACCCAACACTTATTCCTGTTGAAATTACCCCTCTTGACACGGGACACTGTCTGTGGGGGTTTAGCAAGGGTCAATCAGGATGTGCTTTGGGTTTGTGGGGCTAAAGCCAGGGTTAATCGGGGAGTGAATAGGGTTTGTGGGGGTGTGTACCCCATCTAAACTTTAGTAGGGTTTGTGGGGGTGTGTACCCCATCTAAACTTTAGTAGGGTTTGTGGGGGTGTGTACCCCATCTAAACTTTAGTAGGGTTTGTGGGGGTGTGTACCCCATCTAAACTTTAGTAGGGTTTGTGGGGGTGTGTACCCCATCTAAACTTTAAGATTAGGTTTAAGTTTTAAGCTAGTGAATATATATGTTTGACTAGGAGATATTAGAATACAGAATTTTAAATGACAGTATATGAACTGCTATGGCGAATGAGCTAGTATAATAAAGCCAGGTTAATCTGGACCATGCCTTTCATTATCAAGGTCCGACACCACTTGGTTCAACGAACCGGGTGTGCACTGGGACACATCATCAGTACTGTAACCTCGGATCATCAGGTGTTTCGGGCCTTTAATCACTAGACACCCTACTCGAGGTGGCCCAACAGTGTCAGGCTCAGACACTGCCTGTATTCCTCCCAGGGACCAATAATGAGAGGCATGTAATTCTAAGGGTAATGATATTTTTTTAAAAAAATCACTACCTGGCATCTATATGCCAAGGGTTACATGGAAAATAAAACAATAATATTCTTACCACTAGTTTTGTGTCTTGGGTCAACCATTTTAACTCCAACA
This sequence comes from Hemitrygon akajei, assembly GCF_048418815.1. NCBI lineage: Eukaryota > Metazoa > Chordata > Chondrichthyes > Myliobatiformes > Dasyatidae > Hemitrygon > Hemitrygon akajei. Next base: position 25,625 of record NC_133138.1, on the reverse strand, counting down.
AACTGCCTCCAACAACGCTTGACTCCCGCCTGGGAGACCAAATCCACTTACTCCCATCACTCCGGTCTCCCGGGGAGGTCTCTGAAAAATGCTATCCGGTTAAAACATCCCTAGCCCGGGACTCCATCTCCACTTTTATTGTGTCCTAAAACCTGTCTGACCACTCCAACTGCAGACCCTATCTGTTGCTAGGATACCAAGCAGCCTTACTTATTCAACTCTTAAAGGTACACTGTCCATTTGGGTTTAAATATCTAAGCCTTCTTATTGGCCTCCAGTGGCCTGGAGAATGAAGAGCGTGTCACTGTAAGGTTAGGTTGAGATTATGCGGGCAGTGGGCAAAAAAGCCCCCTCGTGTTTTTTGATCTCGCCACTTGAGATTCAATTTCACGTGACCCTGCCACTTTGAACTGGCCCACGCCTTCATTAACCAGGTCCACCACTTGCCTTTATTGAAACTTGCCCCTCTTAACACAGAATATCCAGTTTGTGGGAATTTACTAAGTTAGGGTGAAATTATGCGGGCAGTGGGCAATTCAGCCCTCTTGTGCTTTCTGATCTTGCCACTTGAGATTCAGTTTCACACGACCCTGCCACTTCAAAATGACCGACGCCTTCACTAACCAAGTCCAACACTCATCCCTATTGAAATTTACCCCTCTCGACCCGGAGCACTAGGTCTATGGGAATTTAACAAGGGTCAATCAGGGTGTGCTTTGGGTTTGTGGGGCTAAAACCAGAGTTAATCGGGAAGTGCCTAAAATTTATGGGGATGTGCACCCCATCTGAATTAGGTTTAAATTTTAAACCATACAGGCAGTGGGCAATTCAGCCCTCTTGTGCTTTCTGATCTCGCCACCAGAGATTCAGTTTCACACGATCCTGCCACTTTAAACTGGCCCACGCCTTTACCAACCAGGCCCAACACTTATCCCTGTTGATCAGTCAGGGTGTGCTTTAGGTTTGTACGGCTGAAGCCAGAGTTCCTAGGGTTTGTGGGGGTGTATGCCCCTTTTGGACCCTAGGATTAGGTTTAAATTTTAGGCTAGTGGATATATTTAAACTGGCCGACGCCTTCACCAACCAGACCCAACACTTATTCCTGTTGAAATTACCCCTCTTGACACGGGACACTGTCTGTGGGGGTTTAGCAAGGGTCAATCAGGATGTGCTTTGGGTTTGTGGGGCTAAAGCCAGGGTTAATCGGGGAGTGAATAGGGTTTGTGGGGGTGTGTACCCCATCTAAACTTTAGTAGGGTTTGTGGGGGTGTGTACCCCATCTAAACTTTAGTAGGGTTTGTGGGGGTGTGTACCCCATCTAAACTTTAGTAGGGTTTGTGGGGGTGTGTACCCCATCTAAACTTTAGTAGGGTTTGTGGGGGTGTGTACCCCATCTAAACTTTAAGATTAGGTTTAAGTTTTAAGCTAGTGAATATATATGTTTGACTAGGAGATATTAGAATACAGAATTTTAAATGACAGTATATGAACTGCTATGGCGAATGAGCTAGTATAATAAAGCCAGGTTAATCTGGACCATGCCTTTCATTATCAAGGTCCGACACCACTTGGTTCAACGAACCGGGTGTGCACTGGGACACATCATCAGTACTGTAACCTCGGATCATCAGGTGTTTCGGGCCTTTAATCACTAGACACCCTACTCGAGGTGGCCCAACAGTGTCAGGCTCAGACACTGCCTGTATTCCTCCCAGGGACCAATAATGAGAGGCATGTAATTCTAAGGGTAATGATATTTTTTAAAAAAAATCACTACCTGGCATCTATATGCCAAGGGTTACATGGAAAATAAAACAATAATATTCTTACCACTAGTTTTGTGTCTTGGGTCAACCATTTTAACTCCAACAAACTGCCTCCAACAACGCTTGACTCCCGCCTGGGAGACCAAATCCACTTACTCCCATCACTCCGGTCTCCCGGGGAGGTCTCTGAAAAATGCTATCCGGTTAAAACATCCCTAGCCCGGGACTCCATCTCCACTTTTATTGTGTCCTAAAACCTGTCTGACCACTCCAACTGCAGACCCTATCTGTTGCTAGGATACCAAGCAGCCTTACTTATTCAACTCTTAAAGGTACACTGTCCATTTGGGTTTAAATATCTAAGCCTTCTTATTGGCCTCCAGTGGCCTGGAGAATGAAGAGCGTGTCACTGTAAGGTTAGGTTGAGATTATGCGGGCAGTGGGCAAAAAAGCCCCCTCGTGTTTTTTGATCTCGCCACTTGAGATTCAATTTCACGTGACCCTGCCACTTTGAACTGGCCCACGCCTTCATTAACCAGGTCCACCACTTGCCTTTATTGAAACTTGCCCCTCTTAACACAGAATATCCAGTTTGTGGGAATTTACTAAGTTAGGGTGAAATTATGCGGGCAGTGGGCAATTCAGCCCTCTTGTGCTTTCTGATCTTGCCACTTGAGATTCAGTTTCACACGACCCTGCCACTTCAAAATGACCGACGCCTTCACTAACCAAGTCCAACACTCATCCCTATTGAAATTTACCCCTCTCGACCCGGAGCACTAGGTCTATGGGAATTTAACAAGGGTCAATCAGGGTGTGCTTTGGGTTTGTGGGGCTAAAACCAGAGTTAATCGGGAAGTGCCTAAAATTTATGGGGATGTGCACCCCATCTGAATTAGGTTTAAATTTTAAACCATACAGGCAGTGGGCAATTCAGCCCTCTTGTGCTTTCTGATCTCGCCACCAGAGATTCAGTTTCACACGATCCTGCCACTTTAAACTGGCCCACGCCTTTACCAACCAGGCCCAACACTTATCCCTGTTGATCAGTCAGGGTGTGCTTTAGGTTTGTACGGCTGAAGCCAGAGTTCCTAGGGTTTGTGGGGGTGTATGCCCCTTTTGGACCCTAGGATTAGGTTTAAATTTTAGGCTAGTGGATATATTTAAACTGGCCGACGCCTTCACCAACCAGACCCAACACTTATTCCTGTTGAAATTACCCCTCTTGACACGGGACACTGTCTGTGGGGGTTTAGCAAGGGTCAATCAGGATGTGCTTTGGGTTTGTGGGGCTAAAGCCAGGGTTAATCGGGGAGTGAATAGGGTTTGTGGGGGTGTGTACCCCATCTAAACTTTAGTAGGGTTTGTGGGGGTGTGTACCCCATCTAAACTTTAGTAGGGTTTGTGGGGGTGTGTACCCCATCTAAACTTTAGTAGGGTTTGTGGGGGTGTGTACCCCATCTAAACTTTAGTAGGGTTTGTGGGGGTGTGTACCCCATCTAAACTTTAAGATTAGGTTTAAGTTTTAAGCTAGTGAATATATATGTTTGACTAGGAGATATTAGAATACAGAATTTTAAATGACAGTATATGAACTGCTATGGCGAATGAGCTAGTATAATAAAGCCAGGTTAATCTGGACCATGCCTTTCATTATCAAGGTCCGACACCACTTGGTTCAACGAACCGGGTGTGCACTGGGACACATCATCAGTACTGTAACCTCGGATCATCAGGTGTTTCGGGCCTTTAATCACTAGACACCCTACTCGAGGTGGCCCAACAGTGTCAGGCTCAGACACTGCCTGTATTCCTCCCAGGGACCAATAATGAGAGGCATGTAATTCTAAGGGTAATGATATTTTTTTAAAAAAATCACTACCTGGCATCTATATGCCAAGGGTTACATGGAAAATAAAACAATAATATTCTTACCACTAGTTTTGTGTCTTGGGTCAACCATTTTAACTCCAACAAACTGCCTCCAACAACGCTTGACTCCCGCCTGGGAGACCAAATCCACTTACTCCCATCACTCCGGTCTCCCGGGGAGGTCTCTGAAAAATGCTATCCGGTTAAAACATCCCTAGCCCGGGACTCCATCTCCACTTTTATTGTGTCCTAAAACCTGTCTGACCACTCCAACTGCAGACCCTATCTGTTGCTAGGATACCAAGCAGCCTTACTTATTCAACTCTTAAAGGTACACTGTCCATTTGGGTTTAAATATCTAAGCCTTCTTATTGGCCTCCAGTGGCCTGGAGAATGAAGAGCGTGTCACTGTAAGGTTAGGTTGAGATTATGCGGGCAGTGGGCAAAAAAGCCCCCTCGTGTTTTTTGATCTCGCCACTTGAGATTCAATTTCACGTGACCCTGCCACTTTGAACTGGCCCACGCCTTCATTAACCAGGTCCACCACTTGCCTTTATTGAAACTTGCCCCTCTTAACACAGAATATCCAGTTTGTGGGAATTTACTAAGTTAGGGTGAAATTATGCGGGCAGTGGGCAATTCAGCCCTCTTGTGCTTTCTGATCTTGCCACTTGAGATTCAGTTTCACACGACCCTGCCACTTCAAAATGACCGACGCCTTCACTAACCAAGTCCAACACTCATCCCTATTGAAATTTACCCCTCTCGACCCGGAGCACTAGGTCTATGGGAATTTAACAAGGGTCAATCAGGGTGTGCTTTGGGTTTGTGGGGCTAAAACCAGAGTTAATCGGGAAGTGCCTAAAATTTATGGGGATGTGCACCCCATCTGAATTAGGTTTAAATTTTAAACCATACAGGCAGTGGGCAATTCAGCCCTCTTGTGCTTTCTGATCTCGCCACCAGAGATTCAGTTTCACACGATCCTGCCACTTTAAACTGGCCCACGCCTTTACCAACCAGGCCCAACACTTATCCCTGTTGATCAGTCAGGGTGTGCTTTAGGTTTGTACGGCTGAAGCCAGAGTTCCTAGGGTTTGTGGGGGTGTATGCCCCTTTTGGACCCTAGGATTAGGTTTAAATTTTAGGCTAGTGGATATATTTAAACTGGCCGACGCCTTCACCAACCAGACCCAACACTTATTCCTGTTGAAATTACCCCTCTTGACACGGGACACTGTCTGTGGGGGTTTAGCAAGGGTCAATCAGGATGTGCTTTGGGTTTGTGGGGCTAAAGCCAGGGTTAATCGGGGAGTGAATAGGGTTTGTGGGGGTGTGTACCCCATCTAAACTTTAGTAGGGTTTGTGGGGGTGTGTACCCCATCTAAACTTTAGTAGGGTTTGTGGGGGTGTGTACCCCATCTAAACTTTAGTAGGGTTTGTGGGGGTGTGTACCCCATCTAAACTTTAGTAGGGTTTGTGGGGGTGTGTACCCCATCTAAACTTTAAGATTAGGTTTAAGTTTTAAGCTAGTGAATATATATGTTTGACTAGGAGATATTAGAATACAGAATTTTAAATGACAGTATATGAACTGCTATGGCGAATGAGCTAGTATAATAAAGCCAGGTTAATCTGGACCATGCCTTTCATTATCAAGGTCCGACACCACTTGGTTCAACGAACCGGGTGTGCACTGGGACACATCATCAGTACTGTAACCTCGGATCATCAGGTGTTTCGGGCCTTTAATCACTAGACACCCTACTCGAGGTGGCCCAACAGTGTCAGGCTCAGACACTGCCTGTATTCCTCCCAGGGACCAATAATGAGAGGCATGTAATTCTAAGGGTAATGATATTTTTTTAAAAAAATCACTACCTGGCATCTATATGCCAAGGGTTACATGGAAAATAAAACAATAATATTCTTACCACTAGTTTTGTGTCTTGGGTCAACCATTTTAACTCCAACAAACTGCCTCCAA
>NC_133137.1:109174987-109177487 GCF_048418815.1 Hemitrygon akajei | reverse complement strand
ACTAAAAATGACTTTGAATTCGATGGTAAATTCTACCTACAAGTCAAGGGCACAGCAATGGGAAAGAAGTTTGCTCCAGCCTATGCCAATATATACATGGCTGGGTGGGAGGAAACAGTCTATCCAGAGTGCCCTAAAAAACCCATGTGTCTCTATAGATACCTGGATGACATCTGGGGAGTGTGGACACACTCAGAGGGGGAATTAGAGGAATTTATTCAAATCCTAAACACTCATCACCCATCCATTAAGGTTAAAGCTATAACAGATAAGGAGAAGATTGACTTCCTGGACACCACAGTGTTTAAACTAGCACCAGAAAGTGGCAACCGAAAACTAGCTACCAAGGTATTCTTTAAAACCACAGACACACACACCCTCCTACACACAGGGAGTCACCATCCCAAACACACCTTCAGAGGCATTGTCAAGGGACAGCTGACCCGCTTTCACCGCATTTGCACTAGGCCGGAGGACTTCCACCAGGCCACAACCATCCTCTTCTCTGCTCTTAGACACAGGGGCTACAGCAGAAGGAGACTTAGGCACATTAAATCTGACTTTCTGAAAAGTATCACAAATCCCCGACCACAGAACATCACAACACCGAAACTACCCTTGATAACGGGATACAGTGGGATGGCAGTGAATATTCACAGGATGGTCAAAACACGCTTTGAGCAACTGAAAACGGAAGTGGGGACACTGGGACAATACACCATTGTCTCAGCCTTCAAAAGGGGTAGGAATCTGAAAGACATACTAGTCAGTACCAAAGTACGAGCAGCGCCAAACTGTGAGGTGGGAAACTGCAGGGCATGCATATACCTGAGAATTTCAAAAAGCATACACAACAGAGCCACAGGAAAGTGGGCCGAGATAGAGCAGAGGATAACTTGTGAACAAAAGAATGTAGTATATGCCATCCTGTGCACAGAATGCCATATTATATACATCGGGGAGACGGGCAACAGCTTGAGAACCAGACTCACGGGACACCTCAGTAACATCAGAAGGGGAAACCAAAACAGACCAGTTAGCAGGCACTTCCAGGAGCATGGGACGTACCCCTTAAAAATATTAGGCCTGGAAACTAACATAAACTGGTCAAACGCCCAAAGAAAACTAGCAGAGAGGAGATGGATTGAAACACTGCATACTTATTCTCCGTACGGCCTAAATGAGGCCTAAAAAGCTAGGCTGCCCTGAAACTAACATCTTCACAACCCGTAAATACGGATGCTCTTCTCGCCAGGGGGCTAAACTCACCCCACACCACCAGTTATATACCCTTTAAAATAGCATTACCCTCAGAATTACATGCCTTTCATTGTCTGGTCCAGGGGAAATACACAAACCAAGCCTGATCAGCTTTGGTGGGGCCACTTCGGGGAGGGTGTATGATGATTAAAGGCCCGAAACACCTGATGATCCGTGGGTGCATCACTGACGATGTGTCCCACTGCACACCCGGTTCGTTGAACCAAGTGGGACCGGACCACGACAATGAAAGGTATGGACCAGATTAACCGGACTTCCCTATATAAGCCTAGCCTCCAATACCAGCTCATACTCAAAACTCGGCAGCCTAACCTCTCCCAGCCAAACATATACATCCACCAGGCCTACACTCAAACCTAATCCTAAAGTCCAAAAGGGGCACACACACCCCCACAAACCCTAGACACTTCCTGATTAGCCCGGGCTTCAGCCCCACAAACCCTAAGCACACCCCGATTAACCCTTGCTAAACCCCCACAAACCGATATGTACATCCACCGGTCCAACACTCAAACCTAATCCTAAAGTCCAAAAGGGGCACACACCCCCACAAACCCTAGGCACTTCCCGATTAGCCCTGGCTTCAGCCCCACAAACCCTAAACACATCCTGATTGACCCTTGCTAAACCCCCATAGACAGTGTCCCGTGTCAAGAGGGGTAATTTCAACAGGAATAAGTGTTGGGTCTGATTGGTGAAGGCGTCGGCCAGTTTAAATATATCCACTAGCCTAAAATTTAAACCTAATCCTAAGGTCCAAAAGGGGCATACACCCCCACAAACCCTAGGCATTTCCCGATTAACTCTGGCTTCAGCCGTACAAACCTAAAGCACACCCTGACTGATCAACAGGGATAAGTGTTGGGCCTGGTTGGTAAAGGCGTGGGCCAGTTTAAAGTGGCAGGATCGTGTGAAACTGAATCTCTGGTGGCGAGATCAGAAAGCACAAGAGGGCTGAATTGCCCACTGCCCGCATAATTTCACCCTAACTTAGTAAATTCCCATAAATTGGATATTCTGTGTTAAGAGGGGCAAGTTTCAATAAAGGCAAGTGGTGGACCTGGTTAATGAAGGCGTGGGCCAGTTCAAAGTGGCAGGGTCACGTGAAATTGAATCTCAAGTGGCGAGATCAAAAAACACGAGGGGGCTTTTTTGCCCACTGCCCGCATAATCTCAACCTAACCTTACAGTGACACGCTCTTCATTCTCCAGGCCACTG
>NC_133137.1:109167487-109169987 GCF_048418815.1 Hemitrygon akajei | reverse complement strand
GCAGTGAGGGACATCCTACGGAGGAACCCTCAGCTAGGGAGACCGGACGAGGCCTTGCTAGAACTCCTTCACCTCAGCCTGACTAAAAATGACTTTGAATTCGATGGTAAATTCTACCTACAAGTCAAGGGCACAGCAATGGGAAAGAAGTTTGCTCCAGCCTATGCCAATATATACATGGCTGGGTGGGAGGAAACAGTCTATCCAGAGTGCCCTAAAAAACCCATGTGTCTCTATAGATACCTGGATGACATCTGGGGAGTGTGGACACACTCAGAGGGGGAATTAGAGGAATTTATTCAAATCCTAAACACTCATCACCCATCCATTAAGGTTAAAGCTATAACAGATAAGGAGAAGATTGACTTCCTGGACACCACAGTGTTTAAACTAGCACCAGAAAGTGGCAACCGAAAACTAGCTACCAAGGTATTCTTTAAAACCACAGACACACACACCCTCCTACACACAGGGAGTCACCATCCCAAACACACCTTCAGAGGCATTGTCAAGGGACAGCTGACCCGCTTTCACCGCATTTGCACTAGGCCGGAGGACTTCCACCAGGCCACAACCATCCTCTTCTCTGCTCTTAGACACAGGGGCTACAGCAGAAGGAGACTTAGGCACATTAAATCTGACTTTCTGAAAAGTATCACAAATCCCCGACCACAGAACATCACAACACCGAAACTACCCTTGATAACGGGATACAGTGGGATGGCAGTGAATATTCACAGGATGGTCAAAACACGCTTTGAGCAACTGAAAACGGAAGTGGGGACACTGGGACAATACACCATTGTCTCAGCCTTCAAAAGGGGTAGGAATCTGAAAGACATACTAGTCAGTACCAAAGTACGAGCAGCGCCAAACTGTGAGGTGGGAAACTGCAGGGCATGCATATACCTGAGAATTTCAAAAAGCATACACAACAGAGCCACAGGAAAGTGGGCCGAGATAGAGCAGAGGATAACTTGTGAACAAAAGAATGTAGTATATGCCATCCTGTGCACAGAATGCCATATTATATACATCGGGGAGACGGGCAACAGCTTGAGAACCAGACTCACGGGACACCTCAGTAACATCAGAAGGGGAAACCAAAACAGACCAGTTAGCAGGCACTTCCAGGAGCATGGGACGTACCCCTTAAAAATATTAGGCCTGGAAACTAACATAAACTGGTCAAACGCCCAAAGAAAACTAGCAGAGAGGAGATGGATTGAAACACTGCATACTTATTCTCCGTACGGCCTAAATGAGGCCTAAAAAGCTAGGCTGCCCTGAAACTAACATCTTCACAACCCGTAAATACGGATGCTCTTCTCGCCAGGGGGCTAAACTCACCCCACACCACCAGTTATATACCCTTTAAAATAGCATTACCCTCAGAATTACATGCCTTTCATTGTCTGGTCCAGGGGAAATACACAAACCAAGCCTGATCAGCTTTGGTGGGGCCACTTCGGGGAGGGTGTATGATGATTAAAGGCCCGAAACACCTGATGATCCGTGGGTGCATCACTGACGATGTGTCCCACTGCACACCCGGTTCGTTGAACCAAGTGGGACCGGACCACGACAATGAAAGGTATGGACCAGATTAACCGGACTTCCCTATATAAGCCTAGCCTCCAATACCAGCTCATACTCAAAACTCGGCAGCCTAACCTCTCCCAGCCAAACATATACATCCACCAGGCCTACACTCAAACCTAATCCTAAAGTCCAAAAGGGGCACACACACCCCCACAAACCCTAGACACTTCCTGATTAGCCCGGGCTTCAGCCCCACAAACCCTAAGCACACCCCGATTAACCCTTGCTAAACCCCCACAAACCGATATGTACATCCACCGGTCCAACACTCAAACCTAATCCTAAAGTCCAAAAGGGGCACACACCCCCACAAACCCTAGGCACTTCCCGATTAGCCCTGGCTTCAGCCCCACAAACCCTAAACACATCCTGATTGACCCTTGCTAAACCCCCATAGACAGTGTCCCGTGTCAAGAGGGGTAATTTCAACAGGAATAAGTGTTGGGTCTGATTGGTGAAGGCGTCGGCCAGTTTAAATATATCCACTAGCCTAAAATTTAAACCTAATCCTAAGGTCCAAAAGGGGCATACACCCCCACAAACCCTAGGCATTTCCCGATTAACTCTGGCTTCAGCCGTACAAACCTAAAGCACACCCTGACTGATCAACAGGGATAAGTGTTGGGCCTGGTTGGTAAAGGCGTGGGCCAGTTTAAAGTGGCAGGATCGTGTGAAACTGAATCTCTGGTGGCGAGATCAGAAAGCACAAGAGGGCTGAATTGCCCACTGCCCGCATAATTTCACCCTAACTTAGTAAATTCCCATAAATTGGATATTCTGTGTTAAGAGGGGCAAGTTTCAATAAAGGCAAGTGGTGGACCTGGTTAATGAAGGCGTGGGCCAGTTCAAAGTGGCAGGGTCACGTGAAATTGAATCTCAAGTGGCGAGATCAAAAAAC